>NW_020955664.1:919144-960309 GCF_003031625.1 Empidonax traillii | reverse complement strand
TTTTTTTTTTTTTTTTGCTGTGCCCTGGTTGCTGGAGGACCAATACAACTCCTGGTGGACCAGCAAGCCAGCCGGTGTGGTACCTCTCTAGGGGTTGCTGGGGCATCAGGGTGTCTGGGTGCTGGAGGGAAACAGGCACTGATCCCTTCCCAGGAGCAGGATATGTGTGGGGCTGCAGGGGGATGGGGTACTATAATACCTGGGCTTGGTGATGTGTGTGATATAGTCCTTCTGTTCACAAGTGGGGATTTGTCTTGCTAGGAATGTGTAATGGAAATAGGGATGTATTTGTTTTCCAGGGACAGCCAGGCTTAGCTCAGCCATAGACTTTTCTGTGTGACCTTGGGACAAACCACTCGACTCTGCTCAGCGAGCCCTGTCTGTTCCTTATTTAATAATCGAAGCTAATGTCACCATGTACAAAAAGGATTCATTATGGATTGAGAGGGACAGCGATATCGCTATCCTAACAGGGAGATAGAGACCTGAGAACCATGGTGCTTGCACAGATATACGTCTGTGTGCCCAGCCACTTAGTTGAGGCAGCGCAGGTAGCTATGCTGGGAGTTAACCTTACACCATAGTTTCCCCTAAGACCCAGCTCTATTTATTTAATTAATTTGTAAAAATGCGATCCTGCATGCCGAATGTGACCACTGTGCCAATTTTTTACCACTGGCTGATTTTTAAGCTGATTGTTTTTTCGCCTTCCCCTTCTGTAGACCTGCCCGGAGGCGAAAGCCGGAGGCGGGCGGTGCTCAGCACCAGGGACAGCGTCCGCTGCCCGCTGCCCGCCTCCCGCTGCCCGTTCCCTTCCCCGCCGCTGCCCGCTGCCCGCAGGCAGCGCTGTCCCGCACCCTGGGGCTCCGCCACCCAGGCAGCCCCACTCCCATCCGATCCCTTTTCTGAGAAGCAATTTCCGGTGGTGGGGAGGGGGTGACTGGGTGTCGTGAGAGCCAGGACGCTTCTTTTCTTCTAAGTCTTGAGGACAAAGTAGGGGGTCATCTTGAAAGAGGCAGAGGGACATCTTGAAAACGCACCACTCTAAATTCTGAAAGGGAAAGATGTATAGAGGCTGTTAGGCTCTTTAAATTCCCTATGACTTTTTTTTTTTTCTTTTAACTGTATTCCTAAATATTTCTATCAAATGCTGATATTTTGCAAATTATCAAATACTTTGACTATATCCCAATTTTTATGTTAAACAATCACAGCATTAGTAGTTATTTCAAATGTTCAAAGAGTACTTTTTAAGGTCTCTATATAGATTTTGTGTCATTTCATTTTCCGACACAACTGTGGTGGTTTTGGCATAGCGGCAGTGCTGGAATGTCACCACAACCACTCTTGTTGCAACTTGCTGAAAAATGTTTTTTGGATCTGCTATTGCTTTTTTCTTGATCACCTCCTCCAGACCATACAGTTTTATTAATTAATAAAATGTCCAGAATTACACATGAAAACGCACCTCAGCTATTAGTTCCTGCATCATATGGTGTAACTGGCTTTTGGTAACAGGAGAAGTAAGCAGTGTATTTGGCGGAACTGCAGAGATCATTGCAAGTTTCCCTGGGAATTTAAACACCTACATGTTAAGCCAAAAATTATTCCATCAACCAGAAAGTGCATGTGTGTGGGCATAGCATGGGGAAGAATTTCCTGATACTGCTAAGGATCTTGTTGATAATTATAGCATTCTCTGTTTATTAACTATTAAGACATGAGATCAGCACGCTAGTATGTTATTTTCAGTGGCTGTTCTGACCAAAGGGTGAAAATTCTTCCTTGCTGCTTAGTTTTTTTCCTATTTCTAAGTGGAATTATAGAAAACTGCTTCATAGTGTCTCCTACTGTATAAGGCAGTTTTCTTTCTCAAAGAGCTTGATCCAATGCCCGTTGGAATTCATAGAGCTGATAATGTAACGACCATTTTTTAAAAAAAAAATTTGTATGTGTGAGGTTTTTTTTGTTTGCCTTTTTTTTTTTTTTTTGATTAATAGAAACATTTGACAGCAGCAGAAATCTCAAAACAGAATAGGGTGTTCATATTTCATGATTTTCAAATAAAGACCATTTGAGTGCATCAGGTTTTGTTTAACCGAACTAAATTACCTCTGAAGAAGTGGTACAGGGGATCTTCTGCAAAGCCAACCTCCCCTGAGCATTGGGAGATAGATTGCCAGAACATCTTCAACCCAGTGTTTAGAGTTTGCAATGCCAATAGCCAGCAGAACTCAGCAAGCCTTAGCATCCTGAGTGTACACTTTTTCCTGGCATTGGTCCCACATAAGATGAGCTGAGAGGTCTCTCTCCGCAGGTAATTGTTTTTCTGAGACTGTTCCATGTTTTGCTACTGAAAGATCTTCACTGCAAGATAAATGACGTGACTTACTCTGGACCAGTAATTCAGTTTCTACTTGCTAAGGATTTTGTCTTCTCTGACGACAATTCCTAGGTTAATTCCTTGTGATATATTGATTTGATCCATATCAACGTATATTATCTCATATCTGGTGGATTTAAATTATTTGTGGCTTGTACTGTTAATGAATACCCGGAAAGCATTTAATTAGCAGGTACATGGCTGTAAGTTATACAAACATAGCATATAAGTAAATTTTGCCACTAAAAATGAATGGATCTTAAGGATGTTAGTTTTTGTGATTGCTCTGATCCTGAAAATCCTTTAAGGAGAACCTTAAACTTTAGATAAGTCTTTATAGATATTTGACCAATAGTATTCTTCATCTGATAAGCAATGAACATTGCTGGACTGGAACATGATTCTCACTTTATCACAGCACTGTTCTGTGCTTCAGTAATCTGACATTTTATTCTTGATATTTGAATCTGCCTGAGGATTCAGACTATGAACGAGCAGGCTGTAAACTTACAGAACTGTAACAAAGAAGAAATATAAATGAAAGCATTTTTACTCCTGTCTTTTGATTATTTCTTTTCATGAGGTAGAAAAGAATAAATANAAAAAAAAAAAAAAAAAAAAAAAAAAAACCGATGAATTCGTGTTTTACCTATTAGAAAACTACAGAGCCAAGAGGATTTAGGTGCTTCACTCGGGGATCACTAGTGGGCGCTGCTATAATAATGTAAGTCACAGCGGGAAAGGGTGGCATCCTTCAGGTTTAAACACAGTTACAAGTGCTGTAGCAGAAGCCCCTAAGAACAGTCAGAGGTTGATCATGTAGAAACTCTCAGCCACGTACGTATTCCAAAATCAGCACTTTCTGAACTGCTGCTCAAAGTCCGATTTTTGATCTACATTTATTTAGTGTCCCTAGATATTAATCCTCTTTTTGTTTCTTTTGGTCTGTACAGACTGCAAGTACAGGTGGACTTGCATTTGAGACTGAAATAACTTTAAAAAAACTATAGTTTTTTAATAATGAAAGATTTGCATGATGTTTCGTGGAATATTACAGATGCTCATTTTCTACTCAGTTAAACCTCAACATGAAGTAGCTGGAACTCTGCCCTAAGGGTACAGCTGAGAATTTCTCCTGACAGAGACTGGCATGAAGCTTTTCCTACCAGGGAGAGCAGAGGTTATTAGGAACATGTTGAGTCCTTCATCATATCTGTGTCTTCAGTAATCTGGGTAGCCCATGAATTTTTGTTTGTGGCAAGACTGAGCAAAAGACTGATAGGCAGAGTTATTTTTTTGTCTTACTACTTCTGCAATTTCTCCAAGTGTGAAGCTAATGCACCAGAAAACTGAGACCAAAAAATCTGTAATCTATTTTTAAAGCATGTGAATTCAGGATTAATTTGTAGTTAGATTCATAACTGAAATAAACTAGGAACCTTGATGTGCCAGTAATTAGGTGCCTGATTTAATTTTACCTAAATTTAGGGTAAGTCCATTGATGCTGCAGAAATTGAGAGCATGAAAAAAAGTAAATTTGACCATAAGTGCTGTGCATGTTGTCCATCAATGAAAACAAGTAAAAGACGAATAATTAATTGGGAAACAATTCCCACTAGAGTTCACTGTCTTTGATATTGCTGATACCTTTGTTCTCAGTCTGAAGGCTATAGCATGTCAAATTTCCTTTAGGATTATCCCTAACAATTTAAACAGAAGTTATATTTAAGCTTATAAAATTTTACTTAATTTTATTTTAGTACTCATCTTTCTTGTAATGATAAGTTTCCTGTAGTGAGAGAGATAGGTAATCAAAATGAAAAGTGACTTCTATGTGATTCTCTTGGGAAAGAAACACAGTAAAATTGTATATTTGAACAGTTCCCATGGCTATATTCTCTTCAGGAAGATGTTCTCCAGGAAATGTAATTAGTGTGCTTAGTCTATCAGCTCTCTGCTGAGTCATTTTGGCCTAAAGCAGGATTTGTTACCTGATTATTCTCATGGTATCTTCACATGAGATGGCCAGCTGTATCCATCAGAAGAATGACAGGCAAGAAGAACAATTTGAAATACAGGAAAATCTGTTTAAATATATAAAAAAGGAGTCCTTTTTACTTTGACTGTGGTCAAATGGGTTGCTCAGAAAAGTTATGTAGTCTCCATCCTCAGAGATACTGAAAAGCTGACTGGACATAAAGATAGGAAATCTTTCAGTTGAACTTAAAGTAAGCAGGGTGGATGGACCAGATAACTTCCTGAAGTGCCTTTTCACCTCAACCATTCTGTGATTTTTGAGTTTATGAGCAGAAGAGTAAGCCCACAGAACCCGATCTCTATTACACAAATAAAAACCCATTGAAATTTGGTAGGCTCACTTAGCCACATCGATATAAATTCCAGATTGTTTGATTACATTACAAAACCCCAGAAAAAACCTCACATTGACTTTGGGTACCTGGATGCAAGTCCTAAGCCTAATACTACAAAACATAAACAGTGCTCTCAGTGTAATTAGTAACAGTTTAAGTCCTAAGTAAATTGAATTACATTTCAATACAGTGAAGAAAGTTCATTAATTGTAGAGCAACTACAGTCTGTGTCTGACTCCTTCTTTTCCCTTGGATGCCATAGAGTGGAAGGATTTTATTGTTTTCAGAACCTGCTTTTGGGCCATAGGAACCCCCCAGCTATAATATACGCTAATGTATGGAACCAGAAATATAAAGGAGACTTTTAGCTTTGCCTCATTCTTTACCCTGTAATTTTATACTGATAGATACAACTGTAGACAGAGAAGGACAAACAGCTGTTCTTTGGAGTGAAGAAGATAAAAATGGCCTTGCTGCGCTCTCTTCCCCATATATTCTGTATGGAAATTCTTTAATTCATAGACACAAGACCAAAAAATTTGGTCAATGTGTGTTGTAGAACTAAAACAGTGGATGGGGATTGGATATTTTTTTCAGGTCACAAGCGCACCCCAACCCTCTGAACTCTCTCTCTTTGTACATATGCAGATTCACAGATAGCAAGGTTATAAAAAGGCATCTAATTGTATATCCAGTTACAATCTGAGGCAGAGCTGGCATTTCTCTAGACCACCACATATACTTGTGGTCTGGACAGATAACCTTAATTTGAGAAGCTCAGAAGAATAAGAATCCACGGTTTTAAATAACAGAGTACTATTTCTGTCCAAATGTTGGTAAGTTAATAAATAATTAAAACTTTTTAAAGTGATAATACATTCAATTAATTAAAGCCATAAGAATTTAATCTTTAATATCCCCTGTCATTCGTCCTTCAGACTGTTTTCAAATTATATAGTACCAACTTCAGAGTCATGGAACAAACAATTGTAAGACATAAGCAATAGTGATAGCCTGTAATTAGAGACTAATTAACCTGAACTGAACTGTTGTTATTCCTTAGTGGCAAAGGGTTGCAGTATTGATAAGCCAACTCTTCACAGACTATAAAACCACAAACATTATTGAAGTGTTTTACAGTTGTCTGAACTTTATTATTAGGACTTTATAATATTAAAAATTAGTATTACATGCATCAAACAATATTGTGATTAACATTTAAAAAATATATTCAATATTTTCTCTTTTTAAGGATTTAGATTTAATTGGGAATACTCACTGAAACCTATGGCATGATTTCCGCTGCATAAATACTTAATAATTTATAGATGTCTAAATAAAATAATAATTGAACAAACCTAACATCAAGCAAAAAAGTGATTTTAGATTTTTATGACTCAACTTCAGAATCAGGAAGAGTTTCTCTTGGCACTATACTAAATGACCAAGCTGTGAGGAGTAAACTCAAGATTAAAATACTGTGAGATTTTCAGCCTGGAAGAAACATAGGTAGATTTCCTATGGCAAGGGTTTCTTTCACTTTACAATATCTGGATGGCAGCAGAGTCATTAGTAATAGATTAGAAATGATTGGTGGTGTCTGAAATTTATGGAGATTTTTTATTTTTTTAGTGCAGCAAAAGATTTATGTTGATAAAAGTGTGGTCAGGCTCTGCCCCGCAATTTTTCAGTTGTTTTGTCAATAGTGACACCAAGCATCTGGTTCACTAAATAGCTCAGTATCTTCCTAGATTTAAGAGTGTGCTTAGCTTTCTGTACTATCAATGTATTCACTGGCAGGTGTGGATTGAACTTTAATATGCTCAGGAGTCAAGACCTGGACAAACCACTATTTAAACACTATATTTAAATTCAGAAGCATTCTTCTGCAAATCCACTGCTAGGTGAAGAACATTTTCAGTTTCCATTAACCACAGCCCAAGATGCAAAGTATTAGCTGTTCTTTATTTATTTTTTTTTTTATCCTTCAGCAACTTCAAAGATGGGTACAGATTGCGTTGCAGACTGTCGGTAAACGGAACCGATCAAATATTTTAGGCACTAGTGCATCTGTATAGTCTCTGTGTTGAGTTCTATCTATCAGTGAAGTTTATTGTCTACAAGGATTTTTCAAATTGTTTTTTGTCAATTTCTGAAATAATGATATAAAAAGATTAAAATTATTTCACTACTCTGCTGTTTTCTAATTACTGTTTCTTTGCTTAAAACAAATATAAATAATAATATCAAACTCAGTTTTCTTAACCTTATTTTAAACGTTATTTTGTTTCATATTGTGTCTTGCAAAGAAAAAATAGATTTACAGATTCTGCATTCCTTAGAGGAGCAGCTTTATGTGTCAACAGCCGTTTCCTAGTGCTGTAGATGATAATAGAGTACAGCCCAAGGTATATTATTAGTGAGACACATGTATTTGAGACGTAGAAAGTGTCTAAAATTAAAGGCAGTTGTTTTTGAAGACATGTATTAGAAATAGCAATGTCTTTCTTCTTTGGAATTAAATACTTGCCTGTCTTTATCGCTTTTGAAAACATTTCCCCAAAGAATTTTTAAACAAGAATGTCAAAGAGAAAGATGTTGGTTTATACCAGCAGTAATACATACCCAGGACTGTGAAACAATGAAGTATGATAAAGTTTTCCAGCTTGAAAATGATGAAAGCAAATGTACATAGGGGACAATATATTACAGTCATTACAGCAGCAGAAATAGGTGCGATCTTAGAAGATGTTATAAAGCTGACTTTATAAATAATTTTAAAGTTCTTTCTCTTATTTATTCCTTTTTAAAGGTTATGAGGATTATGACCACATGTGCAGCTCTGCATAGCTATCCACTTGGAGATGATGGTGACTCCTTAGAGAATACAAGCAAACTCCTGACCTAGCATCAGCATAGTGCTTTTTTTATCCAAAAGATTTGATAACTGCTTTTCACCAGCTCTCCAACTTTGTTCCATCATGCTGTCTCTACCAGCCTAAACCATTTCCTAAAATGGTCCTTTTGCTGTTCCTTGCAATCCTGCTGTTGAAGGAAGATGTCTGTGGGAACTCTGGGCTTTTGGTTTCAGCACAGGCAAATGAAAGAAGAGTGGTTGCGCACATGCCTGGTGATATTATCATTGGAGCTCTATTCTCTGTCCATCATCAACCAACTGTTGACAAGGTTCACGAGAGGAAATGTGGAGAGGTGAGAGAGCAGTATGGCATTCAAAGAGTGGAGGCAATGCTACATACCCTTGACAGAATTAATTTGGATCCCACACTGTTGCCAAATATAACTCTAGGGTGTGAAATAAGGGACTCCTGCTGGCATTCTGCTGTGGCTCTGGAGCAGAGCATTGAGTTTATAAGAGACTCTCTTATTTCATCAGAGGA
Organism: Empidonax traillii; assembly: GCF_003031625.1. Taxonomy (NCBI): domain Eukaryota; kingdom Metazoa; phylum Chordata; class Aves; order Passeriformes; family Tyrannidae; genus Empidonax; species Empidonax traillii. The sequence goes on along the minus strand of NW_020955664.1, from coordinate 952,156 downwards.
AGAGGAAGGGATGGTGAGATGTGTGGATGGAACATCATCATCTTTCCACTCCAAGAAACCCATTGTTGGTGTCATTGGACCTGGCTCTAGCTCTGTTGCTATCCAGGTCCAGAACTTGTTACAGCTTTTCAATATACCTCAGATTGCTTATTCTGCCACAAGCATGGACCTAAGTGACAAAACTCTGTTCAAGTATTTTATGAGAGTTGTGCCATCTGATGCACAGCAAGCAAAGGCTATGGTGGACATTGTCAAACGCTATAACTGGACCTATGTTTCTGCTGTACATACTGAAGGTAAGAGGTTGTTTATTAGCATATAAGAATGCCTTTGAACTACTTTGATGCTGTCTAATAGATGGATGATGTTGTTGGGTTTTTGCCAGTCAATTGGGAACAGTATAGACTTTACTTAATAATAACTTCACATTCTCTGTGGGTCTGAAGAAGCGTCATGTTGCCAATGGTTGAAAACAAAGTTTGAAACACAGGATTACGTGTGCTCTAGGCTACTTACTGGTAAAAGTGCTTGCTCTGAAGTCTCCTAAGTGACCTTAATTTAATTTAGTAGACGTTTATTTGTTTTTCTTTATCTACCAATCAGTGTATTTATGTAGAATAATAATTTTGATGATATTAAGATCAATGGGTAGTGAGAAAGCATCTGGTCCTCATAGTGCAGATGAGCGTTAAATCATAATTTGAAACTATAGCTGAGTCAGAATGTGTTCCTGCTTAATATCTGAGCTGCAGAGGCATGGATACTAGAAAACATGAATGTAAGTTGTCCTATCTTCTTGAGATCAGAATTGTTTACGTCCTTTTTATAGCACTCCATAAAGTGTATAACTCACTTTTGCTTCACATCTGCCATTGGTTTAGGGAGAGAGCCAGGGAAGTCTCCTTGCATCTTCTTCACACAATTATGCTCCATGTGTGCTAAATTGCTTTTATCAGGTGTCCAAAAATCAGAACCATGGGCTAGATTGCTTTCCTCTTTTTATTTATTAGAGATAGAGCTTAAGACTTTTACCAGTGTTCATAAAGAAGATGATTAAGGGGAAATGCTATGGGAAAGCTTACTTGATTTTGTTATTTCTTGTACTAGCAGAGTTGAGTGGGTTCATCTTGCTGTAAGTGACTAGAATTTCGTAGTGCCTTAAGAGCAGGTTTCATCAGCTCTTATCTAATGACACCACCATTTAATGAATTTTATGGAATTAGGTTCTGTGATGAGTTTTAGGACTTCACCACGTTGCCTCTGTTCAAACAGCTTCTGAATGGAAGGCTCAGAACACAATCTGGAAATGAAAAATGTTAAGAGAATAAGTAGTGGTGGCAACGTTGCTGAACAGCAGCAGATGCTGCTGGCTTTATTACAACCAATAGAGAGCAGATTGCCCTTCCCACACACTGAGTATGCTTCTCTGGCAGACTATACTATTCAAAGCCCTTTTTGGGGAGATACTGGTCCAATGCTAGTCTTGCATGCAGATTGATGCAATCGTGTTTCCATCATGATAGTGAAAGCTGGTGAATAACTGCAGCCTCTTTTGTATGGGGATGCATGAATATGTTAGCAGTTTAATCTAAAACTTCAGTGTATAAATCACTCTACATTATATCATCTAGTGAAGGCATTCTGTACCAGCTGATGCCTTTGGCATGGCTAGGTGTGCAGCCTTGCCTTCACAAATATGTATGAATAACATCATGGTCAAAAATAATGCCACTGACACGTCACATTACCACAAGATTATATATCCTGACTGCTTTTGATGACTCCTCTAGTTTCATCTATGTACTACTTTTACACCTATCCTTATTGAGATGGAATGTTTTTATATTCAGTGTGAGAATTCTCAACCTGAAATATCAAGGAAATATCATGGTCTGATTCTTCACAAGGTGAAAATCCGTACTTTTACTACTTTCTGTGGACAGATAACAACATATGACATGTTAGTCTTACAGAAGAGGAACTTTGTACTGTGCATTGGAAAGAAGGGAATAGGAAAACAAGGGTTGGAGTGGGATACAGATCCAATGGTCAATACAAGAGAAGTAAATGAGAGAAGAGCTGAATGTGAAGAAGGAGAAATTATGAATGATATATGTAGTACAACATGTCCCTGCTTCTGCCATTATTAATGTGGACTAGATAAGTGGTATGTTGTTAATACCTGAGGCCTCCTTCATAGCATATTTACAGTAATATAACACAGGACTTCAGTGAAAGAATATTAAATTTTGATTCTGGGAACCCTATGATTCTATCACCTATTTGCATGGTCTGGTCAAGAAGAGGAATAGGTTTTCCAATTAAATAACATCACACAAATATTTTTTACAATACAGCAGACGGTATTTGTCATGGGATAGAAAAATAAAAAGTAAACAAGGTATTTCTTTGAAATGTGACAAAGTCTGATGTTCTTGGCACTTTCCAAAGATTATGGCACAGGTTATCCCTTGTAGTAACAGGTACTTTTTAAAAAACACTGTTAAAAACCCTACACGAGTCCTAAAGAAAAGGAATTGGGTAAATAAGCAAAAGAGAGTTTGGGGTTGTTTTTTTGTCTGTTTTTGTTTGGCTTTTTTTGGTGTTTATGTTTTTGGTTTTAGTGTTGGGTTTTTTTGACATTATTTTAATTTTGAGATAATATTTGTTTACTCATAAACATTCCAGATATGCTGATCTACTCAGTGTATTACATTCATAGTTATTATTTCAAAATAGAAAAAAAAAATATTGAAACCTGTTCTTTGTAGTTTTTGTTGATGTAGGATCTTGATCTCTCATTGAAAGTAGTCCTCCTTTTCATGCTTCCAATAGTTCTGACCATCTACATTCATTATCTTTAGTTCATTTTCATGTATTAAGCATACTCTTCTGAAATATGATCTTTGATTTCTATGAAGGATTTCCGAGGAGGGGGAGGTTCCTCTCTTCCAAAGCTAGATGTGGAGAAAAGAAGATGCATAAAAAGACTGGTTATTCAATTGCTTTTGTAGTCCCATCAGCAGATAAATTTATAGATCTCTTTTTGGTCCAGTAGAAGAAAACCCTACCATGCGTCCGTAGTTTCACAGTAAAAGGCTTCTTGTTTGAATCTTTCCTTATGTATTTAATAATTATCTGTATTTTCAGTGGAATGTTAAAATTCTGGTAGGTTGATCTAAAGGTATCTTGTTGAATCCTTACTCAAGACTTCCATATTTAAAATAAATAAAAAAAGTTTGAGAGATTCTTGTTAGCTTTGTTCCTTTGACATTTAACATCACAATTTAATCTAGGTAATGCCTCCAGATGTGCAAGTAACCACTAAAAGTAAATTATTTTTCCTAAAGATGGGAAGGCAACGAGGACTAATGTCAGTGTAGCTCTTGTAATTTTATGGTGGAAGTTTCTGCAATCCCTTCAATACGAAATGTGAGCTACAAATGAATGATATTTCTCATAAAACAATGGTCATTTTCATTTACTATGTATTTTACATAGGCCATTCAAAAATCTTTGCAAATCTTGGGTTGTAACTCTGCCTTGCTTGGCTTTTTCAGGAGTTATTATTATCGTTATGTTCCACCACTCTCTAACTCTTCCTTGCATTAAGTCATCTGTGGACCTCTACTCTGAACAAATATAGATTGAAAAGAAACCTTTTTCACCCACCATGAGGGCTTTTTTTCAAAAAGCCTTATCAGTTCTGTAGTACAGGCCGCACTGTAGCCCCATGAGCAGACAACACTGCAAGGCAGAGAGCTAGGACTGAGCAGAAATGAGGGAACCAGTGACATGAAACTCCTTGTACTGAGGACCTGTTGTTAAAAGCCTGAAGCTACTCCAACTTTATGGATTGCTACAACAGGCATGAACGGTGTGCTGGAGTTGACTACTGATCTAATTCTTTCAGTTAACCTTTCAGATATTTTATTTCCAACTCTGTTATATAAGCTGTGCTTAAACAAATGTTCCTTAAAACTAAACCACCATTCATTTTTTAGACCAACATTACAGACAGACAGTCAATAATGTAGCTGAAGCAAGGTAGCACATCAGAGAGAAGTCCCCTAGTTTAGTCCCCCAATTTCTCCAACCTGTTAGAGATCCTTTTTAGCTCACCTCGTTGTCCACCTCCATGGAAACTGATGCACATAGGAAGATGTAGAGAGGAAAATTTCTACCTCTCTTTGGACTTTGGGTGGTGATGATTGGCATGCAGATGGGCCACTCAGCTCAGGCACCGCTGGCATTTTGTCTTAGCCTTTTCTTGCTTAACCACTTGACACCACAACTAATGGGAAATGGTTGGAGAAACTAGGGAGAGGCTGGCTGGCTGCTGAAAGAGACAAAGAGCTGCCTGTTTACCTCATTTCTCATATGAAAGCTTTCCCTGGTCTTTTTGAAAGATCTGAGAAAAATATGCACAATTTTCTCTTTTCCAGTCCTTACAGTTTGAAGGCCTCATTTTGAAAGCCAGTTTGAGCTCAATACCCTCCCTTTGACTAGACTGACATTTGGATCAAGCCTTCCGAGTCAAAAACAAGGTCAATGCCTGAGAATCTATGCTTAAAATTTGCCTGGAGTCAAAGTAATTAGTAGCTCTAAAGGTAATTTCTATTGCCATTGGAAACCATTTATTTTGCTATATTAAATGGGGTGAAGAGGTGACGTATGGTGGAAAAATAGAACTGTACAGGGGTATGGTTGAAATGCAGTAAGTCAAATGTATTGGGGGTGGCAAGGGATAAGTCTAATTCCATTATGTAAAAGGTGTAATTTGCTTTTGAATACAGTCTTAAGAAATAAGCCATTGTTGACATTTCCGTCAGACAGCTTTTCAGATAAATTTAGGATCAAACTCTTCCTCAAAGTACTCTCTGTTTAATATCACTTTTCTCCATTTAAATGTATCATAAGTGCATATAAAGAGGTAGTTCACGTTAATTTTCTTGGAATGTAATCCAGCAAGTATAACAAAGGCAGAACTCTTTTTCCCCTGCAGATAAGAGTTATTTTACACAGTCCCTTCCATATTTGTTCGAATGTGTCCGGTTACTAGAATGTTTTTGCCCTCATCCTTTGCTACCAAATAAAAAGTAAAATTAAAATTAGTCATAGTCTGTGAGAATAAGCTGAAGAAATGAGCAGAAAAGCTGCAACAAGTTGATGTTAAACCTGCTTCTTGGAGCAAATTGTGCTCATATGAATTTTTCCTTTAGACTCAAGATTATTCTTCTTTAGATTTAACTGGATCATAGTAAGAAATATTGTTTGCTTTTCACAAAGTAATATGATTGAAAATTAGGTTAATTTTTTTTTAAGTATAGGTTTATTTTTTCATGCTTTCATATTTTTTTATACTTTCATATTTTTTCATGCTTTATGTGCAAGAAAACTCTGACATTGAAATAATGTACCAAAAAGGTCTGTACTAGTCCTAGAAAATATTTTCAATTGCAGAGAAAATTTATTTCTAAAAATATATTTTTGAAAATCAAAGATTGTCCTCTCTGAAGACCAGAGAATGTTCTATTTCAGCACTGTTGAATTTTTACCATTGAGCAAAATAATTATGTTTTGAGGGGTTTCTGAAAGTACTTTTAAACTGTTTAAAACATAAATTTTGCGATCAGGATGATCAGAATTTAATATGCTCTTAATCACATTAGTATTGTAACAAAAAGGAAATACATCTCTCATCTGAAATAAAATACGGGGAACGAAAACCCAACCCAAGCTCCAATCCCATCCAGCTGTTTGCTCATTTTTGTTAAATGTTGGCATGTGCAGTAGAGGTAGATTTTTTTTCCTAATTTCAAATATTTATCCTATCATCCCAGTTGTGAAAAGTGAGCAAATGCTATCTCTCAGATGGGAATACTAAGACAGAAAACCGAAGTAGTACTGAGCTAATGTTTGCTTTGTTCTGCAGAGAGTGACTACCCAGAAAACATTTTAACACTGCTGGTAAACTGCTCAGGCCAGACATACTTAGTGTGAAGGATCTTGACTGACAGAAAAACACAAAATGAGAGGGGTACTCTTATTTTTATACCCCTCATTTTGTGAGTGTAATGGAGATGAAGATTCTTTGCGGAAATATCACGAGACAGCAAAGGGAAGGTGATGTACTATTTAGCAGGGAGGTGTACTATTCTAAAGCTTTAAAAAAAAATCAGTTTTAAAGGAATTATGCAAGGTGAACTCAGCTAAGAGCAGGTCATTTGAATCATCAAAATATCACCTTGCTTCTTTTGTTTAGGGGTTAAATGCTTGAATGTCACTTTTTCTGCCTCGTAGACTCCATAGCAACTCAATGAAAATTTCAGTGTCATGAAACTTGCCTTCACTGAGAAGAAACGATGGGATTCCAGTAACCTCCAGCTTCATCTTTCGTTTTTTCTGCTGCTTAAAGCCTGGAAATGGAACGGTTATTGTCTCCATCCCTGGAGTGCACCTCTCCAGTCAGGGAGAGATCTATTAGATTGATGAGATTTGAAAATCTTTCAGAAAACTAAGTTTCACTGCTCAGTACTTGCTGGCTCAGAGCAGATTTATGAATGACGGTCCTAAAATGTGCAATCAGATGGCTATGGGTAGTGACAGTGTGATTCACTTTCCTGTATCCCTCACTGATATTTTGGTTTTGAGATTAAAAAAAAATATGTGCTATAGAACTGGCTGGAAAACAGATATGCCATACAATTTAAAAAAAAAGTTCCCAAAGTATTTTTATCCCAAGTCAGAATTGAAAGCTTAAATAACATTTCTCAGTGAAGGAAAACTATGATCAAATTTAGAAGCTGGTCAAAATAAACTGCTTGACATGTGGTTATATTAAAAAAGACAATAAAAGATAACTTGATAAATCAAATGGGAACTTCATTCTACAAGGTGTGAACTTTTAACTGCTGTGCACATACATGAGTGTTCTTTACTAATTTTGATAAAAGGCATTTTATTCAGGAAAGACCTGGAAGTTTCCTTCACATCCCATCTTATTTAGCATGTGTTTCATACCATCAGTCCTGTATATAAATTAAACATTTTTGGACACATTGACATCTCATTAATCCAACAGTTAAGGAGAAGCTGATGAACCAGGTCCCATTATTCATTAGTAAACATTTGTGGTATTTCTGAATCTGTACTTCTTACTCTTGAAACCATAGGTTTTTCTTTTTTCATGTATGCTACCTGGTGACAGGAAATTTAACTCATTAATTTGTGAAGTAATTTTTCATAGAATTCAAGGTCAAAAGTGCAGTTAGTACACCCTGATATAGAAAACAAAAGAAAACAAAACAACCAAATCAAAACAAAAGAAACTCAAAATATTATTTCATATTCCTTGAAATAGATCATGTTGTTGAGAATGCAGGGGAGATCAGGGCCCTGTTGAAGGTAGGGAATAAGGGGAGAGAGATGGAAAAAAAGTTAACCAACATCACTGAAAGGACTAGCATGAGAATCCACTTTCCAGAGGGCTAGTTTAAGACCTCAGGTATGAAAAGGCTTTGCAAAAATATAGAATTTATTTTGTTACATAAACAAGGAAAAGGAAGATGTTATCAGTATCTGTACACTTATCAGTATCTTTATGCATCAAAAACATATGTAGGCAGCTTAGTAGTGAATGAATTAAATCAATGTTGCTTCAAAACTGGGAACTTCATGTACAGTTAAGGAGCAGAATATATATTTACATTGGTCCATACATGAAGGATATTTCCTGGGCTTACAAGAGCTAACTTGTGATATCACTGAAAGCTAAGAAAACACAAAGGGGCTGTGCTGGATCTTTTAAACTTTTTAGTCTTCCCTAAGGCACTTCTGACTTGCTGATTCTTGAATCATGCAGGAGACAGTGATCTTGGAGGTGAGTCAAAAATTATAGACTTCACCTTAATTTAATTTAAAAGCCATTGGAGAAGAATATTGCATCCATCTTATTAAAATCTGACTGCAGGCTCATGATGTGGAGGCATACCATGCTGCAATGCATAGTGTTTATATAATTATTTTGTATGTGTATACATTAAAGAATGGATTGGGAAGGTTATTGACAGAACAGCTGTCATCTACCTTGGCAATCGAATTTTAAGACAATCCTGTTCATAAATCACTGACTTGTTTTCAAACAAACATAATTTAACTCATCTTTCTGAATATGTTAGCTGGAAAAGAGCGTATTTAAGATTTCCTTTAACTTAGGTGTTGGATTTTTCTTTCTGGAAGTGTTTGACAACATTTATGGCTGGGCAAATACACAGTCAAGGTGATATATGTGAAAGCCTCCATATAAAATCAATTACATTGTCAAAGGGCAGCCAAACAACATATGGGGAAATGGCTATTTCTCAAAGTGCAATATATACTAGATGAATTGGAAAGACAATATCTGGGAGGGTGATGGTAAACCATCACACTGAATGAATCCCCCAGCCAAAATGCAACCTAACTGTTGAGAGCAGTGGAAGTATGAAGAAAATTGCTTAACAGACTGTCTCGCAGTCTGCTGTGATCTAGGCAAAAGCTTCCTATTTGTCTTTAACTAGGGTTAGATTTTTTTTTTCCTTTAACTTTTCTTTCTGAGATAGATTTCTTCCAACTTCCTAGGTGATGTTACAGGCATTAGGAGGAAGAATAGAGGTGCTGCAAAGTCTTATTGAGGGGACTATGATCAGAATCTAGGAGATTACCTTACCTCCCTGAAGAAGATAGTTACAGCAGGTGAATCAGTTTTCCAAGATTGCTATTCTGGAGTGCATAAGGCAAGCATATATAAACTATAATTGATCATTCATGGCAGAATCACAGAACATGTTCACCTTTCCCTGATTTGAAAGTACAGAAATCTGTTCTCCATATCTTAATTTTCATAGGTAAGATAGGCAATAAAATGACAGCTAGTCATTAGTAGTTATTACTTAGGCTAAAACATATTGTTTATGAAGATACACACAGAGTATCTTCACTTAAGGATCTTATATAAAGATAGAGTTAATTTCACTGACAGATCGTCTGTTCAGACTGTGAATAATTCGCTCTTCAGATGAAATAACCAGCTGTGTTGCTCCAACCTATAGCCCTTTATTGTCATAAGTTCTTCCTAGGGAAAAGCTTCTTTTCCCAGGCATTGTTCTAATCTTTATTTTGGCTAAACCAAAGAGCTATAGTTCTCCTGCAGCTTATGTGAAGTGGGTTTTCCAGATGCTAAATTATTCTTATAGACCTCGTAGGAATATTTCCAGTTTTGTCAAATCGGTTTTCTTAAGACCATGTACCCTTATTTCTTAGGGAGATTGATATTCCATTTACTTCTTCAACCTGAAGTGAGACAGGAAATCATTTTCCATAGATCAGCATACAAGCTGTGGTTTCTTATCTTATTAGCAAACCAACACAGTGGTCATCTGTGAACTTGTACTCTTTATTTTTGCCTTTTACAGTTATCTGTTTCCATCTTATCTTGACTTCTGCCCCTCTGGTTTATTATTTCACCTTCCTCAAAGTTTGGTGTGTGGGGTTTTTTTTTTAACTTCTCACTGTCTCTTTCTAGTTACATTAATTTTTTGCTTCTTACCCCCGATTAGGTTTGACTTTTTTCCCTCCCCTCTTATCCCACCCTCGTCAAAAATAAGATTACCACATAATTTCCAGGTGTATAAGTTTATGAATAAGAAAGGATGCACTGATTTGAAATTTTCTAAAACTTTTGGTTAATGTGACCATGACTATCAACCAATAGAGACTGAGCCCTAGCTAAAATAAAGGCCATTAGTCCAGATGTCTTCTAAAGTTTAGGCTTCAAAGTCCAGATTCTCCTTTCAAAAGATTGGATTCTAACTATATATATATATTCCAACAAGTCTAAATTTATTTTATCTTAAATGCCAGTGTATGGCCGTTGTTCAATTTGCAGATTCAGCATTTAGTGAAAAAAGGGACATTTTTTCATATGCAAGCAAAGCCTTAAAGGTGAAAGATAAGCTGAAATTATTCCGGTACTTCACCTTCAATTTCAATAGTCTTCATACCCAACTTCATTCTCAAATATATTACAGTATGGTTCTTGGACAAAATATCTGTTGCACTTGAAGAACCCAGCACCATCTCTCATACACTTTCTCTACATCAGGTTGCTTTGAAGATGGTCCCTGTAAGCAAGAGAAGCGAGCAGTCAGCGAGGATGCAGACATGCTCTTGGGGCTGTTCCCTGGCTTGCAGAAAGTATTGGCTCAGTATGGCTGTGACCCCGGAGCAGTGCTGAACAGGCAGCAGAGATGCATCCTGACAGTGAGTGGAGTTGTATTTAGGCACGAAAAAGGAGAAAAAGCTAGAAATTTGGAAAGGGATCTTATATCTTCTGTTGAGGGAGGACTGACTAGCAGTGAGGTTCATCTCCTTCCCCAAAATCCATGTTGGCTTTGCATCTCAGAGAAGAATTTTATCACAGGTTTCCAAAGAAGTCCAGGGAGGAAAATTAATAAAAAACCTTTAGGTGTTGCTCATTTAGTTTTATGAGTAGAACAGAACCTCAGGCTGCATTTGATAGGTAAGTAGTTTTTCATTTTTCTTTCATCTTTACTACAGAAAAATACAGGATGCAAATCCTTCTCACATTAACAGAAGCTTTCAAAAAGTTTAGGATATGTACCCAAAATGGGATTGTGAGAGAGTGCATATTATCTTTCCAGTATAAGCTTCTCATATGTCTCCAGTTATCATTATATATAAAAATGGCTTCTTTGGTTTTTTTGCTTCCAACAGTGCTGTGGGATGTGAAGTTACCTTGCTCCTTTTCATGCATATGTAAAAAGACAGGCAATTTGTCTGACCTATTTCTTTCTGTAAAGGGAAAGTATGAGAAGAGCTCAATTTAAGGGGTATAAAAAATGTTGAAGTTATATCAGGTGCTCTCTTTCTCTGACTTACATCTCTGCTTGGAAAGCCCACTCTACAGGGTATTTCAATGCTTGACTTCTTTTAGGGATGTCCATTCCTATGGACATATCACAAGAATATTTAGATGGTCCATGTCTTACAGGATATGGGGTTGAAGGTTTTTTTCACTCAGACAGAATTTCTACGGATGGATTCTATTTTTTTTTTCTCCAAAATCTAAAGACATTTATGCACAAGCATATGTGTCAGAGTGTTTCAGTAGTTCAAAATGAAGCATCTGATGCAGCATGCATTTAAGAATCCCAAACTTACGGATTTTGTACAGGAGACAGATTTATGCAGTGACTGAGACAGGCTAGGGATGTAGTGTCTTTTGGTAAGCTATCCAAGATTCAACCAAGGAGTGTAAGCTTTATAGTTATAACAACATCCTGCTAAGGAGTTTTATTGGAAAGTGAAAGTTGCTTGAACTGTAGATTAACTAATTGCTCTTTTCCACCAGCCTTCTCTGTTTGAATGTTTCTTCAGTTGTGTGACCTTCGTTCCCCTCTCTCTCTCTCTGTGGCCTCTGTTAACTAGAACTATCTAAATCACCCAGGCTAACATAGTCCTTTCCTCTCCCTGTTCCCAAGCTGATTTTATTACAGATCTGAGAATTATTCTCATGTATTCAGCCAAAAGTTTATGCAGACAGATTCTGCTATGTGAGTTGTTCATAGGCTGCTCAGGCAGGGCTAGATGGTGCCTTTGGGCACCACCCTGTGGGAGAATTGATGTGCAAATAGGTCTGACACAGGAGGCAAAGTGCTGAGAAGTATCTTAGTCATGCATGGTCACTTATGACCATGTCAGGCTGCCCGTGAAGTCTCTCCATTCACGTGCAATGGTGCTTTTGTCACATTGAACTACATTATAAGAGGGAAGCCTTGTGTCCTCTACTCCGTGCTGTGAACCTGCCCTTGCTGTTTGATTAACTTGTGTCTCTGTGGGTTAGGAATGCAGTACTATCTCTTTTTCTACCCCCATTCAAGAGTGAGAGTCAAATTAAATCACCAAAAGTAGGAAATGTATCCTGAGAATGCTGGGTGTGGAGAGCAGGATGGTGCAGTGGCTACTGGAGCAGGGAGTTTGCGATGGTTGATGTCAAAGCGAGACACCCAGATGTGTGCTCTTCTGGACTACCCATGCGACCCCAGTGAATCTGTGGAGATCGTGCCTCATGATGGAGAGACTGATCCAAATATGCTGTTGGGCTGTACCATTATAGTATTGTGCTCAAACTGGTCAGTCCATTGGGAAGTATGGCATGGGACACAACATTCTGGAACTGAGCTAGTTGCTCAGCACAACAGGCTGGATCAGAAGTACACTGGATATGCCTGCGGTCCCTTCTGTATCCTGATGGGAACATGCTTCCAGCCATCTGCATTGGACCTGCTTAGTGATTTTTATAATGGTTTGGCATTTTGTAGTTTGGGCATTGGCACACATGGGTGTCTTTGAAGCATTTGCTCCAAACACCCACATTTCACAAGTATGATGGAAGCGTTGTGAGGATCGATACTTTGGAGAGTAAGGGGCACTCAGATACTGCTTGCAATGTGGGGCATAGAGAAGCTCATGGACGTGTAGTTTGTATATATGTTCTGCTACTGAACACCCAGAGGGTTGTGCTCTTAGAGAAGGTACTGTGAAAAATTGTTGAGAACAACTATCTTGATTGATATACTTCCCCTAGGAAGGCAGAAAGACAGAAAATACTAGAAACACAGGAAACTGAAAGCTGTAAGGTTGGTTTCTCTTTCTCTTTTACACCAAGTTTTTATCTGATTTTGTGTTTTTCTCCTTTTGAACAGTTGGTAGAGTGGGTGTTACATCCAACACCTCCATGTGACAAATCTCAACCTACAAAATACTGACACGTTACATTTCATTAACCATATGGGACCTAATCATGCTGCCAGCTAAAGCACAGGTGCAAGTCCTAAAGGATCTGTTTGCTACATTAGCATGGGCTCCTACAGAACCTTACAGTGTCTTTACCTACACAAATCAGGGAGTTCATTTGACATTTGCAATATGCATGGCTTTACTGGGATGTACAGAGCCTAAGTTTTAATATCTAACTGAAATAAAAGGTGAGTTTTTACTCACAAGATTGAAGGGTTTGGAGAAGAAGGTGTGTGTGTGTAACAAAAAATGAAAAGAACTGTCAAAATCTTCCCAGAAATTAATATTTCAGCATTTTGCAGTCATGTCCATAAAGTAAACCGGCCAAAGTTAGCCAGAGTACTCTAAGCAGCAGAGCATTGACATCTTCTGAATACAGACAATCTGGAACAGAGAGGCATGGATTTTACAGTGCTCTCCCTGCCCTGTTTGTCTCACTGTGATGCCGACCAAAGACATGAGCAGAACATATTGCCACTTGCATTTTCTGCCATTTCATCACAGATTATTTTGTCAGATGGGCTGCGAAAGAGGAGGATTGAACTCTGTGCAGATTGGATATGAATGCTAAGGGGACTTTTAGCAAGAGGAAGCAGGATATCAAAGGTCTAGGTGAAGGAGAAACATGAGAGTACAGGATTGAGAGAAACAAATTGCAGAAATAGAAATGGTACTTAAGAAGAACTGCTTCACTGATAGAATTGCTGGATCTGAGTATTTAATACACCCTAGGTCTTTTTCAGAAAATGTCATCTACAAGCCCTGAAATGCTTCACAAATTTAAAATAACTTTATTATGACTAAACTGAAGGCCTGAAAGCTGCCATTCTGTACTGGAGATCAACCCTGATGTCTGTCTTGTTTCTCAGTCTTCTGTTCTCCCTTGTACTAGGCTATCTTTCATGTTGGTTGGTCATGACCTGTTACTATATGGAAGGTGCCATGCTGGGTCCTTCAAGTCTTGTTTCTGTAAATTCAGTGGGGAACATAAGGCCTGAAATTGTTCTTCGGATCAGAAGTGAAAATGCAGCTAGATGCTCTCAAGGGACTAACTATTTCTGAAGACCTGGTTAAATTTCAAGCAAAAGCAAACTATGGAATACAGCAGTAACTCAAAACTTTGTTTGTATTTATAAGCAGTTGATTTGTCCTAAATACGTCAAGCAGAAATGACTGAATTTTGCTTTATAAAATGACTCTTCAAATCAATCATGTTAATACCTTCTCATAAGCTAATGATTTCTCTCTGGCAAGATAAAAGTGACACTTTGATATGATCACAGTAGAGGTGATACTAATTTCATTATATAAACAAGAAATTTATAATTATTAGTAATTAGTAACTATTTTGTAGAGGAGTGGGTAAAAAACCTATGTATAAGTATGACAACATTTGAGAGTCTTTTGTGTATGATTTTATTCTCTGCATTAGTGTGAAAAAATATTTTTATAGCTTTTTCCTTTATTTTTTTGCTATAGAAAATAGATAAACATTTTAAAGATTTTAGCTGACCTCTAAAAATAACAGTGGTGACATTTGCAGTGAAATTATTTTGTTAATCTGCATCAGTATGTGAGAAGATGCTCTGACTTCAAAGATCAGCATTTTGCCACGCATGCAAAATTTACTGAATAAATAATTAAACTGATTGCTTTGGGTCTAAATATAATCTATAAAGTATTTGGGGCAACATACCAAGTAATTACATATCTCAGAAGCACAGGGAGTTGGTCAGATTGTGAAGATGGTCTATTTATGGACTTTGCTTGAAATGTGTTATCTATAAAATGTTTTATTCTAGGATCTATAGTGAGGTTTTTGACCCAGTATAAGCTTTGCTACTGAAAAGTCTCCAAAAGTTATCAAGTGACACTTTCTGATGGGAATGATTTTCTAGTAAAAAAACCTATTTAGTACCCTCTTTCTAATCACATATTTCTTAAGGTAATTAAGAACAGTTTGCAAATAAACAATAAGTGTTTACCACCTACTTATGAACTACATACCAAAACACCCAGTCCTGAAGTCAAGCAATCTCCTGAGTTATTCAGGAATCCAATATCAGATAGAGTTACCTGTCCTATCTGTGAACAAAACAGTTGTGGAAAAAACACCCCTTGGGTGCTCTGGCTCATTTTTGGTCTGAGCTACATTACCTTGACTCAGTGCTGTGCTTGTGTGGTGTCCTGTCATGTATTTCTTCACAGAACCATTAGTGTACACATGTATTGCCAATTTGTTAACTGGAACATGAGGATTTCTCTCACTGGCCAAGAAAAATTTTCTCTTTTTTCTTCATACTGCTCTGTCTTCCTTTGCATATCAGTGTGGTTCTCTTGCCTATTTATTTGCACTGTAAGCTTTTCCTCTCTCTCATTATGCATTTGAATAGCATCTAGCATCAAGGTACCATCACCTTAGCTGGTGCTCATATATGTCATAAGTAATTTGTGGAAAGAATTGCCATTCCCAAATAGTAGCACTTGCAATCATGACTTACTTTAACGTTAAAGCCTGAGTCCTTTTCTTTCATCAACTACTTTATTTCTGCATTTCAGAGAGTGCAATAGAATTGGACTAAAAGAGATGGCAGTTTCAATCCATCACATACTCTGCAGGGTTCTGGTTCAGCAAGTGCTCTGGACTCTTTTGCTATTTTTACTCCGAACAACTCAACTGGCTAAGAAGCAGCAAATCAAAAAGTGTCTTTTGCTAATAGACAATAGATTTCTGAATGTATATTTGACAAATTTTTAATATTATCTGTTAGAACAAGAACAGTTCCCACTGTTTGCCTTAATTACACATTTCGTCAAGGACTCTTACTGTGTGTGGCAATCAGTTTATCCATTTTCCACCATGAAACACTGTTCTCTGAGCAAAACCGCTTGATGCTTTGGTCTTGACTGAAGCAGAAACAGCTATGTTATTGTAAATTCTGTAAAACAAATGCGTTGGAATAACCTTTGTTGTTGGGGAATACTGATGGTTACCAAAATGCTGGTTCTGTATAGTTTCTGTAGCTGATATGAATGATGGTGCTTGTAACAAACCGATAGCTCAGAATTGTATCTGTAAATTATTAACACCCATGTGAAACCTTGGACACTATTCCAGTTCTAGTGTCAAGACCTTATGTTTCTCATATTTCTGAGTGTAAGTGTAGTCTTTTTGAAATTGATTAACTTTAAGTGTTCGGAACAGGAAATGGAATTTCCCTTAGCATGTGCATATCATAAAATAAGAAATACCAGTGGCTTAGCTTAGGCACTGCACTTTCTAAGTCTTAACTCATCCTCTGCTTCAGTTATGGACTATTGCAATGACCCCTATGCAAGACAAATCTGCTATAACAAAGACTGGAGCTAAGCAGTGATTGCAGTCTAATTTATATTATTTGCCCTTGTTCTCTCCCTTGTCCATTCTCCCATTGTGAAGAAGCCCTTGTGTAAACATAAAGAGGCACCTTTCTTCTTGTGAGCTTTACAGTAGTAAATATCACATAATTCTGACTTTTCAGTTGCTATACCTGAAAAATCTTAATTTGCTTGTTCTTGAAAAGCTGGTACAATCTGATTGTACCCGATCTGGATATTTTGATTACTTTATGATTCATACTGTCTCCAACTGTGCCTGGGAATTATTTGGGACAGTTCAGGCAAAAACAGTTCCAGGGACTATTATGGCAATTTAATGCCATAGAGAATCATGCTTAAGCACTAGTGAATGTTCTCTAATGTAAATGTTACCTTTGTTTCCTGATAAATACCTCTCTTAACCCACAGGCATTTATCAAACAAAACAGTTATGAGTACAAGCACAAATACAGGTTTTTACTCCACTTGAATTTTTGCATATTTTTCTTTGTTTTTCAGTGATCTTAATTTCTTTTCAGCTCTCTACAGCTTGTTGAGATATTTAATAGCTGAAAATATATTATTACTAAATGTGCTTTGTTTTATCAGAGTGAATAATGAGAAACTAAAAAGTGCTGTGAGCTTACTCATTTTTAATTAAATGAATATATTTTGTATAAACATATTTTATTGAAAGAGGACTAACTTGAAAGAAAAAAGTGTTTGAGAAATTAAGAAAAATATACATTAAATAAATTGAACCACTCATGATCAAACAGTTGAGTACAAAGCAGAAGAGATACTAAAGCAAAGATGGTGATCATGATTGTCTGGTTCTGTGACTTTCTTATCCAAAATTTTCATCCCAGTTAATGATATCTTTTGGAATAGGATCTACTGGGAACAGATTTGCCCACGGGGAATGGAGAGAAGAGCTCTAGAATCCCTCCAAAACTTTATTTAGACAAAGTATTTAGATATATATCTATGTATAGACAGATATGTATTTAGATAATATTGAAGTAAAAACTGTAAAAGTGAAGAAGAATTAATCTCACAAAGTACACAAAAACAGATCACTAAAGTCTACCTGCAAGATATGAAGAAGAATAAGAACAGATTGAGTCAACATTGAAAGTAATTCCATCTTGGTCCAAAGCCAAAACAAACATTTCTTGGCATAGAAGTGGTAGAAAAGATGGTTCTATATCATTTTTCTTCAAGCTGCTAACTAAATTTTCCCAAAGACCCTATCCACTCAAAGCAGAGTCAATCCTGAGGAGTGATTCACCCCTCCATTTTATTTAACCTCTTTGTTAGTGACCTTGGATTATTGCCTTTCTAACTCAGGTACTTTAGATGAGTATTTAAAATTATGTGTGCTGAATAAAAATCTTAATAAAGTTGATGCTGTAGACTATGAAGGTAAATGCAAGTTGATTGGCAGGAAGGAGAAGATGGAAGTGAAAATGGTCACAACTGAAGTGGAGGAAAAACTCTTTGAGTGAGATTAAAGGGAGTGTTAGATAATTTTGGTCCCAAAGGTTTAAGACTTGCTATTTCAAAAGTCATAAACTTGGAAAGTTTAGACAAAGTCTTTACTAGAGGGACTTTTAGGCCATCTTTTGGGTGTTTTTAAAAGAAAATATTGTTTCAGGGGTGGCACCATAATCCTGGAGAATAACACAGACAACAGATATGATTTAATGCATGTTTGTGTGGGTGAAATGATTTCATTATCCACAGATCATGTTTCCGTAGGGTTTGCTTTCAAGCAAACTTTGCAGAGTAGTATATGTAAGTAAATGTAAGATCCCAGATATGTGTCACCTTTTTTTCAAGGGATTATTATTTTATTTGTTTCCTCCATAGGAAGAGAGAATGTTGCTTAGATGTTCTCTGTTCAGTCTTATTAGGAGCGTATTAGAGTATGGGTTTGGGTCTCGTAGTAGCTGGAAACTACCATGAAACTGAGATGGCCAGGGAAGTGGGTGACATGGAAAAAGAAGGTGTGACATTGCATGAGTTTCTTCTCAGAAGTCTTCAGTGGGGCTTATTTCATGTAATGCTTCCGTAAATGATATAAGTATGATTAGTTTAATTCCTGGGATTTTCTAATGATGGAAAAATATTGACCAATAGAAAGGAGAAAAAGAGCAATTATACAAGAAGAACTGGAGGGTTTTGGAGACTAGACTAAAATAAATTGTACCTGGCACTTAAAATCTTCTCTGTGCTTAGATACCTAACCTAAAGTCCAATCAGGCCTGTAGTCATCCTCAGCTCTCTCTCTCAGCTTCCAGAGAAGTTCTTAGGTGTGTAATGGTCTCGACTAATTGTGAAGCCTTGCCTGATGAAGTTTCTATCTTGTCTAGCACAAATACTCCTTTTCCCTTACTGATTAATGTCTATTTCTGTTGTTCTCCAGTAGTCCAGTACTTAGAAAGAGAGAGGGCAGGAGAAAAGAGAAGCCAATATGACAAAAACAAGAAAAAGTCAAATGGAATCTTGGAGTGGTATCTTCAGAAAAAATAGAAGATTGTTTGTCCTGCTGTACAGGATTCTGTAAATCATCATCTTATTGCTACAGTCTGGTAGTCTGATATCTGGGGAAGAGAATCAAAGTGGGGATGGCTGTGGAAAAATGTTATTAGTGCAATCTGAAGAGCCTGTCATGAAACAGGAGCCCAAATTATTTGTCTTTATTTAGTGGAGCAAAATGAAGCCTTAATAATATCATTAGTGGTTTAAATATATCATATTGAATGGTAACAATGTCTGAGAGGAAAATATTAAATAAGTGCAGGATGAGTTCTAGTAGGATTTCCAGCTCTCAGGTGAATGTGGTCTAGAATAGCTTCACAACCTTTTTATCTGCCACTGGTTTTGAGTTACAGTGCATGCTTTATCTTCAGTTGTATGTGTATACTTATTTTGAAAGAAACAATTGTATTAGGGTGCATCTGAAAGCATATACACAGAATATTTGAAAGAAACAAGGAGAAGAAAATGCATATAAAAGAATTGGTACATTTATTCTTGATGAAGACAGTAAAGCAATAAATTTTCTGTTTAGTTTATTTTTACTTCCCGAAAGAAACCACTGGCATTAATAACAACTGAAATGAGCTGAGCTTCATGGCTGCAAATAGGAGAGGAGCAAAAATTTATAAACTGGATAAAACCTATGTTAAAGAAACAGAGGGTATAGAGCCTGATGTTAAAATCTGTACCATCGTTCAAATAAACCAATGGTTATGCCATCTTCAAGTTAGATAAGTAGGCCAGAAAAATGGCCCACTGTTCAATAAAGAAGTATTTTCTCTTAAGTAGAAGTAATTCCAGTGGCTTTCTCTTCATTCTCCTGTCCCCTTCTCTTTCTAAACTCGAGTGTGCAATAACAAAAGAAAGCATGATTAAAAGGAATGTAGTTTTGTACATAGGAGGGATCTAAAAATTCTAAAGGAATCATTTAGAGGATTTTTGGGCTGCCTAGTGTGCTAATTACAATTTGGACGAAAAGTCAATTGATCAATAAAGTTTTCTCAGTATAGTAATAGATTCAAACTGGGGAAGGAAGGAAGGAAGGAAGGAAGGCCCAAGTTGAATGCTTTCTACAAAGCTGTATTCTTGCTCTTCCCTGGAATCACTGAAAGTTTGAATGAATTATAAAAAGTGAAATCTCTGATTGGAAAGACTGAAGGAAACCCATATCATCACTGCTTACACTGCTAGGAGAGCTTCAATTTCTGCTCCAGCTCAAGCACAGAAGGAAGGTCACTTCTCAGATGGGGATTATCAGGCCTGAATTCCATGTGAGAAAGCACTGACCCTGACGAAGTGAGAAAACCCAGGAGGAGGTTTTAGGTATGACTCTCAAGTGGAGTGAAAGAATTCTATCCAGCCAGATCAGGCAACTTCATCCTTATGCAGGGTAGGTCCTTTAAAAGATTTTATGCTGTCTTGTTGGAGTAAAGGTCAAAGCATTATGTTGATTTTGGAGGCTCTGGGTGGGCTCTTCCTTGTACTTCAGAAGTCTGGAGGGGTAATTCTGGGCTGGGATAACTGTATAGCTGAATGGCTGAATCCCTTTTTGTTTGTTTATTCTCTTATCCAGATGGGATCACAAGCATTAGCAAGGGGAACTACTCTTTTTGGGGATTTTAACAAGAGCATGGTAAACCTCACAGCAAGTTCCCCAGAGGGGTTGTAAAATATTCATCCTTGGAGTTATTCAAAACTTGACTGGAAAAGGCCCTGAGAAACCTGATTTAAGTTGCCCCTCCTTGGAAAAGGGGGTTGGACCAGGTGACCTCCAGACACTTCTTCCAACTTCATTCATTCTCTAGTTTAATTGTTGTGTGTGGGAAAAGGAAGGAGATAGACTGCACTGAATTTTGATTTATCCTAATCTTATTCTTCTCCTAATAATGTGTTTTAGGGATCATAATAGTCTCTCAAAAGACTTATGAGACAGACTGTGATCCTCATTTTGCAAAATGGAGGGACATAGGATGAGACAGTCGTCAAAGGATATTTCTAAATTTTGCTGGTTGAGCAGGATTTTTGAATCCTGCACTGTGTCAGCCTTTGTTTAATGAACAGGATATAACTACAAATAACAGAAACCAGAAATAGGTAGAGTCCTGACCCCACTGATGACCCTGCAGGACTGGCATGCCCATCTCTGACTGACCTGGGCCAAAGAGGGTTAGTGCTGCAAGTCCTGTATCTTTCCCACTGAACTGTGTCTGAATTAATTTGGCTAAAGTATGAACTTTCTGCAGCAGATCCAGAAAGCTCTCCTCACAATGTACTCTGTGCATCTTGAGGTAGGTAGGTGGAGGAAAATGAAGTCTATGTTCCCTATTTCTTGTCAAGAAACAGAACACGTTCCTTTAGATCTGAGCATGTGAATATAAACAGTGTTGAGATTTGTAGGCCTATGGTATCTTTCCTAGGTATCAAACAATAGTTTTAAAAAACTAAAAAAGATTTTCAAGATGAGAGGTAAGCATATTGGCTGTGGGTTGATATTTGATGCCAGTATGTTGCTAAGTGTTATTTTTAAATTAACCTTTTATTATCTTGCATAATACTGGAAATAAAAGCTGTAGCAAAAAAACCCTTTACTTTTAACTGTTAATTTTAAATAAATTTATATTATGAAAATTTAACTTATGTTGTATGTTTACAGACACTGTGATTGAAATGGACCAGAGTAGGATTGTTTCATACAGACCTTCTCAGGAAAACAAACTAGAGTTTCTATGGACATCGCAGCAGCACAAAAGACTTTTCATATCAGGACTACTGCATGTCCATTTGGAAATTTGACAGCATGAGTGTTTATGAATTCACATTTTTGTGCAGTCTATCCTTCTAGCTATGTGGAATGAGTGTGTGGTCACTTGAGACCCATACTGTTAGATGAAAGACATTATCAGTGTACCAGGAGCTGTACTAAAGCCATGTTAATGCTGCAGTGATTCAGCGCTGGTGATGTTTTTTCACCTTGACAAATGCAGTCAGACAACAAGCAATATTTCACTGTGTCAAAAGATCTTAAGTAGATTCTACCTTGAATAACTGGCATTCACAGAAAAGCAAAAATGTGTTTGGATTTATCTATGATGAGTAGATTTAAACAATCCAGTAGCTGTAAACTAATTGACTTTTATGAGTAAGAAGTGGGGCACATCTTTTCCATGAGTCCCACATATTCACATTTACATAAATAAATAAATATTCACATATCTATTATGTGAAATGATTAGAGTCTGTTTCAAACCTCAAAGAAACTGCATGGGACAATTATATCCAAATGCAAAATGCAAAAAAGGATAAATATATATAAATAAAAGGAAGTGCGGAGGAAATAATTATGTATGTTCTGTTTTTCCTGTCCCTCATCTGCACTTACAGCACAGTTTTACAAATTGAGGGCAATTTCCTCTTTACTAGGTTACCCATTACCATTCTGAAGGGCAGCATAAGGCCAAATTTCTTCCCATCCATGAGCATTTCTGTGTATTGCTGAAGTAGTGTGGTTTCTTTACCTACTCACTCTAAGACAGGCTTGTGTGTTGTGAGTTTTCACATTGTTCCATCAATTTAAATGCCAGAAGAAACCCATCTACTCAGACACACAGACCTTCTGCACAGCACAGGTCATGAGATTTTACCAAGTGTATCAAGCAGTAGAAGAAATTATTCTTTCCTTTAATGTGAGTGTTATCAAGCTCATGATCTTGTGACTAAACCAGTGTATATCCTATGGAAAGACATTTGGTCTAAACGTAAGGCCTCCAGGAGATGATTAATCAGCCACATCCTTTAATTATGTTGCAATGGTTAATTACTCTTGCTGTTAAAAGTTGTCTTGCTTCCAATCTGAATGTGTCTGTCTCCATGGAGACATTCTTCTGTGGGAAGAATAGGGAGCCGTGACCTCTCTCTTCACAGAGGTTTCTGTTTCTTGCCTTCCTTTGTAGATGGTTTGTCTTAATCTCAGAGACAATCATCCTGACTGATGGATGCATCCTGATAGCTTAGTGTAAACACAAATCTCCTTTAATCAAGGCAAAAAAAATGTGTTTTAGGTTTACATGAGTATGATGGATATCAAAATCTGGCTCTCACAGTTCACATGCTGCTCTTTATAGCTAGAAGAAATCATTACCTGTAAAATGTGCTTCAGTTTGGCTTCTCCTGAACCAACTTAGTGAAAGTTTCCAGTTTTGATTTCCATTCAGCTTGGCTATAAGCCTCATAGAGGAGAGTTGTTTTTGCCAGTATCATGGATTTCACCTTCATAAAGGCATATTGAAAAAGAAATTAATCTCTCTGTTGGAGGGGCTTGACTTTTACTGATACCAGCCTGATTTTATTACACTGTGATGTCAGGGAGTAATTACTCAACAGTCAGTACTGATGGCTTGAGGTATGAAAATAGCAATTGACCCCTTTATTTTAATAATTTATTTTCTGCAGGTGATTTTTTTTTTTTTGTGTAACTTACTTAAGGTTTTGAAATCAAGGTTTCTGAGCCAGAGACTACTCAAGGAAGTCCTTCATATATTTCTGCCTCCTCTTTCATTGTCAGCAGCTCCTAAACACACACTCACAGCTTATTAAAGCCCAAACCAGTTACTTTATGTAATACAGGATTTGAGAGCTTTGACATATGTCTGTCTGACTAAGCTTGACTGAAAAGATCATATTTGGCTCTGCATATTTTTCTTCTTGATAAAATTTTTCTAAAATACCAGAATAAATCAGTCACATAAAAGTCTTATTTTATTGATGTGGGGTACACTGGATAGCACTGACAGAGATATTCAGAACCTTTATGCTTTGCATTTACTCTTACTCAATCATCTACAGTACATGCAAGAGATAGCCTTAAAACAAACAGCATACTCGTTATTTGGCTTGGTGCTGGAAAGAAAATGGAGTTGTTTTCATTTATGATGTTCTTCATCCCAACTAATTCCGTGCTTTCTCTCCATGGAGATGAGGGCTTTCATACTGACTCACATAGGCAACATTCAGGGAATTAGTGAATTGGAAGAGGGGGAGACTGTAGGCTGACTTCCACTGACTGTGCTCACATAACAGTTCAATACGGAGTCTGTAAATTGGCCAGCTTTTGCAACAGCAGTTAAAAAGTACCAGTTCTAATGAGATGCCTAGAGAAACAGGGATAGTTTCACAGTATGTACATTTGTCTGTTTGTCTCAGGTTGTCATGTCTGACAGTGTCTCACTGCTCATGTTTCAAGGGGATCCTCTCACTGGATAATTTGCACCCTTACTGGCCTTCCTCTGTTTTCTAAGGGGTAGAAGTTACCTGCTGCCAAGGTGTACCCAACCACAGCATGCACACAAAGATATGGGTGGAAAGGTGCAGAATGGTGCTGAAGCATGCTCTGAAAGAACGGGGGAGATGCAAAGTCCTTTCTACCTCTTAGTTCATCAGAAAAATCTGTATTTTATTTATACTTTCAGATTTAAGTAAAGTATTATCATTCTGACTGTTAGTTCTTGTACAGATATTTAGCCTTTATCCTAAACTTGAGAAATCATAAACTTGAGAAACCTGAGGAATCATATTTACATATCTCTTGATTTTGTTTGCATTTGCCAGTCTTTGCAGAAGCCTAATGGATGAATTGTTTGTTGCTTCTTTCCCACTTAAATACTCTATGACACAGATGTGAAAAGCAGATTAATATATTTGCATATTAGACATATACATGAAAATTTTCTCAGAACATAGCGAACCACTGAATGGTGTTGCACTGTCTCATGGTCTCAACCAACCATCAGTAAAGTTGGCTTGAATGTCTTTCATTTGCATGTACATTGTGTTTTGTAACCCAACTGTGTTTCAGTGCTCTCTATTTCTAGTGTTTACTTGGTCAGTGTAGCAGGACCTTTCAGCCTTAATTCTCTCTAGAAAGAGCTTGGACACTAAGCTCATCACAAAATGACTGTAGAAAGGAGAAAGAGTGAAAAGTCATATTCCTTTAAATGCTGTTACTGAAACTGAGCAGGAAGGTTTTAATTAAATGCCCTCTGGTTTTTTTCTGCCTTTCCTTGCATTGCATGTCCAGTGTGTCTGTCAGGGTGACAGGCAGTGTCCATGCAGACAGGGTGAAGGTGGCACGTCACCTCCAGCTAATCCCCATTTTTCATGTTTCCAGGGTTCAAAAGTGACAACAGCACAGGAGATAAAGAGTAATAGTGTTGACATGTCACAGAAGACATATCTACATATTAGAATAGATTAGATGCCCTACCCAAAGAACAACTGACAAGCTCCTTTGACCTAATCAGGCTTTGGATTTGACCTAATCAGGCTTTGGATTTGACCTCTGCCTTGACAATACTCTCATTGTGATGCTGTGCTGGAGTCAGTACAAACCTCACACAACACTCCAGAAGAAATTGGAAATTTCTCTTAAAACAAATCTACCTCCCCTTTTAATCAAGGCTTGATTTGGGTAGTTGTGTGATTTAGCCACATGCTGTGTGAAACAGCCATTTCTCTT
This sequence comes from Empidonax traillii, assembly GCF_003031625.1. Lineage (NCBI taxonomy): Eukaryota > Metazoa > Chordata > Aves > Passeriformes > Tyrannidae > Empidonax > Empidonax traillii. The sequence goes on along the minus strand of NW_020955664.1, from coordinate 926,883 downwards.
GATGCCCTCTGTGAGACTCTGTGAGCAAGATGTGCATCCATAGGTTAGTGCTAAAAGGGCCTGAGGGTTTTCAATATCCTGTGAAGGCCCTCAGAATGAAAAAGGCAAAGTTCTCTCTGCAGCAAGTGCTCAGCACTGGCCAAGCCTTTGCCCAAGGAGGAGTTTCCCCATCATTTCTGCACACACTTAATGGCTCCTGTTGTGTAGATAAAGCTGAATTGTCCAGAAAAAAAATAATGTAGAAAAGAAAGACCCTTCATTTTTCTCAAAATTAAGAAATTTGGGTTAGGTACAAGGTCGAAAAAATTTGGACACACTTAAAACTGCTATTCTTATTTGTAAAAATGGATTGTATGCAATCACCCTGTTCTCAAGAACAGGAAAATGCATTTCTTCGTTATTCTGTTTGAAGAGATTCTGTATATTGAAATCACTGTAGTGGTTTGGTTTTGACTGCACTGTGATATTTTACACCAGACTTCTGCCTTAAATAAGGTCATAAAAAAAGAGTGCCCTCTGCCAGTACTTGACATGAAGATACAAGACTCCTGTTAGCACAGATGCCAGTCCCAGCTGTATAGCTCAGCTGTTCTTGATGGTAGCTGCCAAGTGGTGTAGTGGAACAACATATGAATTTAGATTCTGCATATATGAATTAAGTATCGATGAATTATCCACCCCTGTGAAGCTCACACTTTCTCCTAGATGACATATTCATTTACAATTAAACAGTGCTTAGAGTTTAGCTGAGGTTTTTACACCTTTTCAGTTTAAGAAACTGTTCATGTTGTCCCAAATGATGTGATGTGGACTATTTGAGGTGTCCTTTCAAGTAGTTATATCAACCAGGTTTTTGCCAGTCCCACTGAAGTTTTAGCCACCACTTCATAACTCCTCTGATTCCCAGCTGGATACCAGAGGAACTGGAACCTGATTTCCACTGCACCAGGTGAAAAATTGCCTGAGTGCTTGCCTCTAAGGTAGTACTGCCAGGTATCAGTTCACAGTGCTGCATTCTAAGGTGAGAGAGTCAAGAAGATGTTCCCACTACTTGCTGCTGTGAGTAGCTGCTGCCAAATATCGTCAGAATGATGTTAACATAATTCTACTTTGCTCCAGCTTGCTGGCACCAGCCTCTATAACAACAGCAAGTGACTGTTTGCTGTATCAGAAAGTCCTTGTTTCTTTTATCCTTTAGAGTTTAGTGGATAAATCTGCTTCTGCTTATGGATGCTCACACTTTATTTACTGGAGTACTGCTCTGACATTCAGCAATCACTCAAATGCCCGGTGCTGAACACCTATGCAGTACTGGACACTGATTGGTATTTCCAGCTGGAAGAAAACAGCCTTATTTCTTTCTGAGGCTGTCGGGAAACTCAATTCAGGGAGCTTTGGAGAGCCTTTAACATGTCCTTTACCCTGAGGTTGCTATCCATGCATTTTACACATTCTTTTTAGTGGTTATGGTTCTGTTGCATAATTAGAATTTAAAATAGCAAAACAGAAGCTGAAAGACTGGAGAGGAGAAAGAAAAGAGGCCTGAAAAACTTAGAAAACTTCCACTGATGCAGGACTGACTGAGATGAAATCTCAAGCAGCAGGGATGAATGCTGAGAGCAACACTGCCATCTCCTGAATACCCTTGGCAAGATCTGGTTTTCCACTGATTTCTTTCACTTTGTGGACCGAAGCAAGGGCTGCAGCTCCATCACTACATCCTCACATGCTGGATGCTCCAACCTCCCTCTCTAAGGGTAAATAATTCTAAGTGTAGTCCAGACATGCTGAGAGAGGAAAACAAACAGCAAAAAGCAGCCAGGAAACAGGAGGAAGATAAGAGTAGTCTGGTTGTGGTGTTACGTGAAACACCTCATCAAACATCAATTGATCAAATCCTTTTTCAGAGGTTTGGAGTTTTAAAATGTTTGAGGAAAAGGACATCATTGGATCATCTAGTCTGGATGTCTGTGTATTGAAATGTATTCAGGGTTTGTTGTTTTGGTTTTGAATTTTTTTCTTTTTATTTTTTTTTTTTTTTTTTTTTTTGCATAGGGCCTCGGAGCTTGTTATGAGCTAAAAATGAGCTTCTAGAAAGATGTTAGAGGCTGAACTGAAAAATGAACAGATTGAGAATCTCTTGGTGGTTTGAGTTACCCTCATTCTTAGAAATTCATGTGTACACTGCAGTTGGAGTATGTCCAGCTACAATTCACAGCTACTGCCTCCTTATGCCTCTAATTTCCAAAGTCACAAGTACCTTGTGTTTTTGCCTCTGTGAGAGTATTTTACATTACAGCCATGCTCTCAGTCTACCTTTTACAAACCAAACACCCATTTCAGAGATAAAGAAAAACAAAGCAAAACCAAAAAGCAGATACTAACCTACCATATTTTTGCAGTCACTCCATTGCATAGGTTCGGACATAATTTTCACCACCCATTTGAAGGTTGATATTTTTCAAAAGATACTTTCTGTCCTTTGTCACATACTCTGATCACAGTGAAATAATCACTAGGTTGATACTTAAAATACTAGCATATGAATTTAGCAATCCCTGGAAGGAGTGTCTCAGTTTGATACATCAAAGTGATTCCTTAGGCTTTCAGCAAATTCAGAAGCAGACTCTAGAAATATTCTTTGAGTCTTTAACAGCTGGAAACTATCTTTTAAAAATTCAGCAAAATTTGAAAACCAGAGACTCTGGAAAATAGCTGTAAAGCTTCCTGGAATACTTGCCTTGAGATATCCCTCACCTTGCCCACAAGGGTAGAGTTCTCACTTTGGGAAACCGTGTTAGCTAGCGCTAAACTAATACCACATGGTTTCTTTTTACATACAAATGAATAAACTAAATCATCTGTCAGACTCCTCTAGCCTTAATTTGTCCTCATGTAAATAGATTAAGGCTGTATGCAAAAGAGAAATCACATACAATAACTGTCAGTTTTCTTCATGCCAGTTTATATTGTTTAGAAGCTTGGGTAATGAAAAAATCAAAACATATTTCTCAGTAAATTGAATTGCCACCCTTTCATTCTCAAATTCTCATGATTTTTATCATCCTAAGAATTTGACTCACATTTGTTTAAAACTTGATCTAGCACAGCTTTTTTCCTTATCTTTAATCACGAAATGACAGATACTTTCTCCATGCTACACATCACAAAAGTGTGCTGAGTGAGGTTTCTTTAACATCATCCAGTGACAGAAAACCAAAAATTTTGCCAGCAGTTCAGATTCTTCTTGGATTTTCCCCCTGAAAACTCAAAAGTAACCCTCTTGTAGATAGTAAATTGCTTAAGTAGTTATTCAAAACGCACAAACAAAACCCCCCACAGGTAGCACAAAACGCACAGATGTCTGTTGAAGCAATGTAAATCCCCACAGTGAGCTTTCAAGGGAGTAACTATGTTAAATGACCCTGTTTCTTGTACTTTCTTTATCTGAATCCACATCTTCCATTCAAACATTTGCATCTCCTTTTTGGTTAATACATGGATTTTCTGTTCTGTCACCTGACTACAAAGTTTCTTAAAGTTCCAGCCTGCTGGTCAATTTTCTCTATGCAGTTCTTCCCTCCAGTCACAGTAAGATATCCATACTTTTGCATGTAGCAAAAGTGGTTTCATACAGTAAACTTGTAAACACCTGAACTAATTTGTCTGAGCTGATGACAAATTTTACTATGACTCACAAATCTTCATTAATATCATCATTAGCTATTTGCATCCATCCACTGTTTGGGTAAATAGATGCACTGCCATGTAGGACACTTAACTACTTTTTAAGAGAGAGAAAACTCACTAAAACTCTAAGTTGGTTTTTGATAAGCAAAATCAAACTGTTCTTTGAGGAGTTTGTTCTTTTCTCTCACAAAAGAAATTTAGTAAGTGAAATAAGCCAACGAATATGATATATGGTATTGGAAAAATTAGGTCAGCAAGGGAGAATTCTTACTGTCTGATGTTATAAACCAAAATTCAAAATTGTGATGTAGCTCTTGAACATAAAAGTCTGACGTTTGTACAGACAACTTGTGCATTGTTCAGTGGTACTTCTTACATCCCTATAGGGCAGCTGAAGGAATATTGTAAGCATAAGATGCAGCTTTATTTTTTGTCAGGGCAAACAGTCATACTGTGTGAGTACTCTGATGTCCAGCCTGACAAAGAGCAATTCTGCTGGTGTTACTTGCCAGAATTCTTGGTAGTATTGCCCCAGTAGTTGAACTGATGGAATGGAGTCACAACATCTATATTTGTAGCAGGAGACTGCTAGCATTAAGGACTAAGTACTAACCATCACTGTAAATGTCAATTTTTTAATTTATTTGTTATTTATTTGTGTTATTCAGACAGCAGAATATGAGAGCTCTGGATTTCTATTCTAAGCTGTAAAGCCAATCTGGCCAGCAATATCTATTCAGATGACTTTGGTACACCTGCTTGACAAGTTGTAGGGAAGAGAGAGCAGTATGGAATAAGTATCAGTGAATTTCTTGGCCTTCTCCCAGGCTGCTCTCCTTCTGAATTGGCCTCTTCCTTTTTCTCCAAGGTTCAGCAGATGTTTAGCACAGCAGGAGAGATGTGGGTATGCAAGAGAACTTGGCTAGCAGTAGTTATACTGATCAGTTGTATTTGAGTTTGCTGTGTGATGCTTTATCAAATGATGTATCAAATTTAAGTGGCAGACTACAATGACAGTTTAAAGTTCTGTTGTGTATTCTGCTTGCTTTCAGTTTCAATAGATAAAGATTATATTAATACAACACTCTTGCAATTAAGTCATTAAGTGTTTCCAGAAATGGAGCATCTACCACCTCTCTGGGCAACCTGGTCCAGTGTTTCACAACAAATGAAAAATTTCTTCCTTATATCTAGTCTAAATCTATCCTCCTTTAGTTTAAAACTATTACTCCTTGACCTATCATCATAGGTCATATTAAAAAGTCTGTCTCCATCTGTCTTATAAGCCCCCTCTGAGTATTGGAAGACCCCAAGAATGTGTGCCCAGAGCCCTCTCTTTTCCATGCCAAGTAGTCTCAGCCTTTCCTCATAGGAGAGGTGTTCCACCTCTCATCCCTCACATTTTTTAAGACACATAAAGAATGTTTGAATCACAAAAACAGACACAGACCAAGTCTAAGGGCAAGGAGTTGCTTGGCTGTTACTGCTTTGTACTGCATAAAATCTTGTGCTGCACCAGAAGGAGAGTGCAAGTAGGCTACAGCCCCCTCAGCTATTCTTCATTATCCTAGTGTAGCCATCCTTTTTCTGTTCTCCCCAATTATACAACTAATTGATATTAATGAAATACTTCCGTGTAGTTCTTCCTCATTTGGCAGAATATTTACTGGACATTTGGCATGTCAAAGTGAATGGAAAAAATTGTGCTTTTAAGGTTTCTTTTTCTTGTTTTGCCAAGTGGGGATTCAATGAAAGGAATACCCACCTTTAGGCCACAGGTCATATCTTGAATCCTTTGCATTCTTTTTGTTATTACATTAACCCTCATTAATGTAGGGAGAGCTTGTCGAAGCTGGTTGAAAAATGCAAAGCAGCTGATGTGTTACCATTCAAGTATGGTGCTCATAACCTCTTTCTGTCCTCACACATGTCAATTATTTCATGCTGCTTCTTCCAAAAGGTGTCTTATCTTATCTTACATTTGTAACTCTATTCTTATATTCCTGGTTTTTACATAATGAAGAGAGAAATCAAATGGTAGATTGTACTATGACAGGGTAAAAAAAGTAATGTCACTGCTGGAAAACTGAATTTCTCCTGAACATATTCGGTGATATTGAAGTTTCAAAAGTAACAAAGGAAAACTATTAAATAAATAAATAAATAAATAAATATGAGCATTGCTCTTAATACACAATTGAACCATTATTTTAATTAGGCTCAGGAAATTAATTGACCAAAGTTTATCACAAGTCATGAGGGATTCTGGGATGGCTGAGAGAGATCAGTAGGACTGGGAACTTTCTGGGAGGAGAGGGTGAGGAAAACAAGTACATTCTTTACCCAAAAACACGAGAAACCTGGTTTTGGATTCCCTGGTACCAATACTTTGAAAGTATCGCTTTTTCCTTGAAAGCTTCATTACAGAATACTTATTTTGGAAACCTGCATCCTGAAACACTCCTCAGACTGAAACTGATAAAACAGGAGGGATTCACCGCCAAGGTACATGTCTATAGCATTAGTGTCTTCCTCTGAGCATGTCACAGCTGGATCTCTACTGTCAAAGATAAATATAGGTAATTTCAGAATGAGATTTATTTCACCCTAAAGAATATGTCTACATGACATAAACTAATCTTGCACCAGAAGCAGATATTTTTCCCCCACTGACCTTAAAGAGAGCCTGGGGTGACAATCATGGCGCTAGTTATACCCCAGTTATAGAATGTCAGGTTGTTGTTTAAGTGTTTGTCAATAATACAGTTGACTTCTCGAGAGAAAGGCAGTAGAAAATTTGTCATTCCCTTGCCTATTTCTCCTCATTAAAAAGATTGATTCAAGTCTGTCATTCTTTCTAAGTTTCAAGTTCAGCTTTCTTTGCCTGTTAATCTTAGTTGCCTCTCTTGGCTGCAAAATGAGGCCTCACATGCAACAAAGAGAAGGGAAAAATCACTTATTTTGGTGGCCATGCATTTCTTCATGAGCACAGGATGTGGCTAGTTTCCATCACTGCATTAGCAGACGATGTTTATATCCTTATTCAGACTCTCAAGTCTTTTGCTGCAGAGCTGCCAGCCAGCCAGTCAGTCCTCAGCCTGAACTGAAACGTTATTTTATCATTCATCCTATTAAACCATTAGCAAACTCCCTGACCTGGTCAAATGACCATTTTTACAGAAAGTCCAGGCCACAGTTGAGCAGTTGGGATAAGCAATCAGACTGCAGTCACCTTGGTTTAGAAGATAAAAACATAGCGATTAAGTCTGCTCTATGACAATTTGCTCAACTAGAAAGAACAATCCACAGCTATTTCCTGTATTAACACGAGCCTGGGTTACCTTCCAGTCCTGGAAGTCCATGGTATTAGCCTTGGTTTCCTCACTTTACCCTTGTCGTGTTCTCACCTTTTCATTATAAGTTGATCCCAGTTAACCGCTGACTCACTGATTGCTTTGCCTTTGAGCCTCTTTACAGAAGAAGTTGAGGTTCATAACAAGTGCTGACACCACTCTCACTGGTCATCATCGTGGCTAGGCTTTGCGAACGAAGATTTGAGAAGGGCTCTACCCACGCTTGCTACAAGCGCCCTGGTAATAAACTCTCACTGGTAATAAAGAAACAACAGGTCCCAATTTTAAGAGCAGTATGTTTCGGTCACAAAGAAGCACTTGGATCCAGCCACAGTCAATGTGTTAAAAGTAAATCAGACAGTTAAAGTAAAAGCTGCATGACACATTTGCAAAACAAAACTTTAATATTTTTTATGATTTTCAAGAAATTGTAAAGGAGACAGGTGCTTGGTTTCCACTGAATTTCAAAGATTGAGTTTTCCCTGATTCCTCACATGCCTTTATAACTAACAGCCTCTATCTGTATTTTGAAAATTTTCCATTTTCAAATGTCATTCCCTTTCTGCTTTTATTCTCAATCCACAAAGGAAGGATTCCATTTCACTTCAATTTAAATGAACTCAATTTCTTTCTTTCAGTTCCACAGGGATTTGCAAGTCTTTTGTTTTCTTTATAATTTCCTTTTTTTTTTTTTTT
>NW_020955664.1:899618-918308 GCF_003031625.1 Empidonax traillii | reverse complement strand
GGGCTGACTCCAATGGGATGAAGTTCAACAAGGCCAAGTGCCGGGTCCTGCACTTTGGCCACAACAACCCCCTGCAGCGCTACAGGCTGGGCACAGAGTGGCTGGAGAGCAGCCAGGCAGAAAGGGACCTGGGGGTGCTGATTGACAGGAGGCTGAACATGAGCCAACAGTGTGCCCAGGTGGCCAAGAAGGCCAATGGCATCCTGGCCTGCATCAAGAACAGTATGGCCAGCAGGAGCAGGGAAGTGATCCTTCCCCTGTACTCTGCGTTGGTGAGGCCACACCTTGAGTATTGTGTTCAGCTCTGGGCCCCTCAGTTCAGGAAGGACATTGAGGTGCTGGAGCGGGTCCAGAGAAGAGCAACGAGGCTGGTGAAGGGACTTGAGCACAAATCCTATGAGGAGAGGCTGAGGGAGCTGGGGTTGTTTAGTCTGGAGAAGAGAAGGCTTAGAGGTGACCTCATCACTCTCTTCAACTACCTGAAGGGAGGTTGTAGCCAGGTGGGGGTTGGTCTCTTTTCCCAGGCAACCAACAACAGGACAAGGGGACATGGGCTCAAGGGGAGGTTTAGGTTAAATGTTAGGAAGAAGTTCTTTACAGAGAGGGTAATCAGGCATTGGAACGACCTACCCAGAGAGGTGATGGATTCACCATCCCTGGAGGTTTTTAAGTAGAGATTGGATGTGGCCCTTAGTGCCATGATATAGTAACTGGAGTTGAATCAAGGGTTGGACTTGATGATCTTGGAGGTCTTTTCCAACCCAATCTATTCTATGATTCTATGATTCTATGACTTATACATGCACAATTTTCATCGAAGACGCTAAATTTATAATTTTTCAACCACATTTCATGCATTTCTGCCTGATTTTCCTGCAGCAGCATCGGTAATTTGCTCATCAATTCCTAATTTACAAGAAGTAACATTCCCCCCTAATCTGGCCCCTAGAAGACATCTTGTTCTCCTGTGTGTAGCAGTTAGAGTTTCAGCATATGGAATAGCTGAGAATTGAGATGTATATGTGCAGTGGAGATCACTGAAAGTCTGTAGGAAACGAGCTTTAAGTACTGTATTTTCTCAGCCTCGCCACTCCCAGCCTCATCCATCAGCTTGGCTGTCTCCTACTACAGAAATTGTGTTATAAGTTTAATTTCCCAGCTGAGCTTGGATGTTTGTCTTTGTAAGAATGCTGTGCCAATCTGATCTTTTCAACTACAAGAAAGATGTACTTTCAGAAAAGAGTATAAATGTCCATTGTCACCAGGAGGTGAAAAAATTACACACCATTAACACTTTAATCTCTTTCTTTGAAGTTTTGTACATTATGGAATCAATTTTAGTCCATACTTTTCACATTGTCTTTCCATTCATAGTAATATTTAATTGCAATTGCAAGACCAGGGGGAAAAAATAACTACATAAAATGCAAATAATGAGTTGCATAGGAAAAAAAAATAGGTGCAAGAAAAAAAGAGGTGGTTTATTTGTAACCAGTCAGAAAATGTTTTGATGTCAAAAGTTTTTTATGTTCAAATGTTTAATATAGGCAACCTATTCAAAACCAGGTTTCTGTTTGGTGTGAACAAGTTCAGGATCTTGAAGGTTGATGGTCATTGGTGTGTTTGTTTTGCTTTGATGTTGAAACATTAACTCTGAACTAAAGGATTTTTCTGCTTTTTCCCTATAGAGATGGATTTTTAGAAAGAAAAATTCTCATTCTGAATAAACTGTATAGTACAGCACCTTGAGTAGCAGTAACTGGTTTTGGGAGTTACTTTCTTCCAGAATGAAACAAGCTGTTATCATTCTAATTTGTGGCAAATATAAGAAAAAACTTATTGACATACTTTAGGTTATAATGAATTTAATTATTCTGTTGGGTGCATGTTTAAGTTGCTAAGTACCTTCAATATTAAGTTCATACATCTTCTTGCCAATTTAAATTTTGGAAATAACACAGAGAGACATTAGTGGTTGCCAAGCATGTGCTAGCTAAATGAACATGACCTCGAAGATCATGGTTTCACCTTAGTACATAATTTTGAACTTCTTAAGTTACCTCTTGCTTTTAGTTGTTGTATCCTAGTACAACTTTTTCCCTTGTGTAAATTATAAAGCTTAGATGTTTCAATCAGAATTCACAAAAATGTCTACGTTTACAAACCCTTTTTGGTTTCCAGATCTTATTAGCTCTATCTTTAAATGAGATCAAATTGGGAATTATCTTTATAAACAGGGAATTTTCCATTGATAAGTTGAGGGAACAAAGACAGAGTTAATTGGTTGCATAATATTAAAATATCTAGAATGTACATGAAGACTCAGGCTGTTAATTAAGATAAATTGTGAAAATATTCATATATACTACAATTTCCATGAAGACTCTGAAAGAAAATTATCTTGATGAGAGAGAAAAATATGATAACGTATTCATCTGAGAATCTGATTGTACTCTGATTGTTCCAAGTCATCTGCTATTGGCATGCGCATTTTGAGTTCTCATGACTTCTTGTCATGTCTCTGTTTTCCACAGATAGTGGCAGTCACTTCTACAGGATAATACAGAAAACTTATAAAAAATAGATAATTTGTTAAGAATCTAAAATTCTCATGGCCTATTTTATAAACTCATATTACATGTATCTGAGTCACATTTTACTTGTGATGGAAAGTACTCATTGTCCTTAGACAGATTGTTAGAAAGTATCGTTATCTTTGTTATTTAATGTGTTCAATAAGCAAATGATGAAAAAATAGGCAATATATCACAAAACAGAATCAGAAAAATCCACGTGATTAAGTCTAGTCCGCTACCTTTTTCCTAGCTCTGCTGTTGCTTTCCCACCACTGCCTTTTTTTCGCCTGTTCTTCAGTTTCTCTAGGAATAGAGCTTCTACTACCTTCCTTGGAAATCTATTCCACTGACAAGCTGTTATCACTAGGATACGTTTCAATACCTGTACAAGTGCCAACCCTTCCCTAAGCCTTGCATATCACCAGTATTTTGTAATGGCTGCTGACAAGACAAACTCATACAAATCCCACTGGGATTAGGGAGTTTCAGTACTAGTCGGTATCTGGGTAAGAAAAAAATACCCCATGCATGCCTATTTAAGCCTCACAAGCTTCAGTGTAGATATCATACTATTCTTAGCACTCTTAACAAATTACCCCTGGCTTAAACATATCTACTCTTCTAACCAATAGGGACTTATGCAGCTATTTCATCTGAGAGTCTCCTAATGGTTCAGAAATTAAGACTTGACTGTATGCCTGTAAAACAGATAGAAATTATATTAATTAAATAAATAAAATATATTAAAAGCTACTTTTAATATAGAGATGAGAAACGGAAAGCAGCAGACAGAGTTTCACATTTGTAAGGGAACTAAGCTAAATGAGATTTCAAGAGTGATCTCATTAATCTGGTGAGGTTCCAGAGCTCACTGTCTCTGCCCTTATCTCTCACCATTGAAAGAGATTAAAGATTTAGATGCAGCGTCCCTCATCCTTCCCTTCTAGAGGTAATGGCTCTGTGATACAGTTTCTCACAGGTGCACCTTGTCCCTCCTTAGGCTGGCTGTTGCCTCTGGGCCCGTCTCCTCCCTGCTGCTGTTCCTTGTCTGCTGAGTGAGGCCAGATCTCCCCAGTCTCCTCCCATACAAATTCATGTCTTTGGGGTAATTCAGCCCTCACATCTCTGATATCATGTAGTAATTTAATATCTTATATCTCCTCTGACCCTTATATTCCTCATTCCTTTATTTCCAACACATCCAATCTCACTCCAGCACTATTCCAATAGCTCAGTTCTCTTTTAACATCTTGACTATCCTCTATGCCCTGATAGTATGGCCCCAGGCATCTTACCCTCATATTCACTATTCTCAGGTCATCCTATTCCGCCTTTCTTGCCCATTCATCACACTGCATAATCCAACTATTTTCTTACACAAAGATCCCTTCTATCTAAACGTTATTCCACACAACCATGGATATCAGTGACTATCACGACAACTTCACAGCCTCTTTAACTGCACTGTAAGCTTAATAGAGTTGTAGTAATACTCCAGCCATTCAACTCTATTGCAACAGTTATGAGACTAACTCGGTCAAACCCAAGTAATACCTCATGACTATGTCAACTTTCTCTTCATCATCTTCGCTGCCAAAACCTGACTCCCAGCAGCATCTCTACCGATTTTTCCAGTGTCAGGGTGTGAAATGCTCTCTCAATAGTAATTTACAGAGGAATCATAACATTGTAAAACTCTTTGGTTATGTCTCATAGCAAATTTATGCCACTTTAAAAATGCCTGTTACAGCTCTCTGTTTTGAGAGGTCAAGAAAATTGCTGATTTCCTTAACTACACACCATCCAAACAGAAAAGCTGAGCAATTCATGAAGTATTACACAGAAAAATGAGTTTCCTGGATCACAGTTTGCCCCTGCTGGAAAATGAATGATAGTACATTAGTAGAATACTTTTAAAGAAAAAACAGTGTTTTGTGTTCAGCTAAAAGCTAAGGGAAAATCTCATACCATCATGATATCTTTGTGACTTTTTAAGTACGTTCTTTCTAAACATCATCTTTTGGACGCTGAAGGTGAAAAGCTACAGAAGATGGGTGGATAGGTTATTCAGTATATCTCAATGACTATATTTCAAAATGTTCAAAAATATTTTAGAATGGCTATTCAGTGCACAAATTTGAAGATACACCACTTAGATATTTAGATCTTTAAATATGCATAAGTGAGTGATAAAGTAAATGGTTATTGTCTGTCCATCTACTTGAAAGAAGGGCCAAAATGACTTGAGAAGCAGAATACTACCTTTATATCTGCACATTCATTTCTCCAAGTAAACTACAAGGGAGAAAAGACTTTGTGAACTAAATTGCTATGCACTGATTGCAAGAAGTGCTTGACTACAAAATGAACTGAATTTAGATGAGGTGGTTTTGGTCCATAATTGAGGAGCTGTACAGTGAGCTTGTCTCTTACATTGAAAGTGCTTTGTGTGACAGCCTGTGGGTGGTCCACAGTGTACTGATTAAATTTATATGGAAATCTTCATGTGGAACAGAAAGAAGAAGCTGTCATTGTGTTTTTCCATAAAAGATTGTATTAGTAGAGAGACTAATACTCTCATATGTTGGCAATATAGGAAAATTCTTCAGTCAAACTCCCGGTGAACTCGGTGGCAACTTTGCTAAGTGACGACTGAGAAGTGCAATTGCATGCTGCCTCACTGAAAAGCGTGTTTATGAAATGAGGAAATCAGTCACTGGGGTAACTTCTGTTTTATCCCCTGGGTGTTCATCAGTGTACAAGGATAAAACCACCATAGAAATCATGCTTCTCTTGACGCATTCCCATTTGCCCATCCCTGATCATATGAGAAGACTGAACTGCACAATTGCTGGGCCAAGAATAATCTTCAGGGTCATAACAAATGAACTATTTATGGCCGATAAGTCCTGTGATATTCATCAAAGTCTATGAGTGCTTATTCCTGGTTTTGTTGAAATCAGTGGGAGCCAACTTCTGTTACTGGGAATGCAATGAAAGCCCCAAGCACTGTATATGAGCCATATCATATGGAAAGCTGAAAACCTGGGAAACAATGGGGAGCAAAAGAAGGAAGAAGGTATAGGTTCAAAGCTTATTGTCCCTTTCATTAGGTATCAATAAAACTCCTTTGTATTACAGTATTGTTACATGGGTGAAAGAAATAAATTATCTTCTTTGATCCCTGCTTTTGAATCATTGACATTGCTAATCTGGATCTACTAACATAACCATTACACTTCACTGCGTACTGCCCAGAATTTCTTTCTACATGAGATTTTTCATACCTGGAAGTATCCATCCACTATCTAACTTTCATCTGCCTGACTTCCAACTGTTCTTCTTTTTTGGCCTACTCATCATTTCCCTTTGGTTCCATACTAAAACAGGAAGAGAAGTAAGACACAACATTTTGTAGTGAGCTGGATTCATATAGATAGATAAAAAGAACTTGTCCAAGTCAAGCACAAATAGTAAAACAACATCAGGAATATAGAGGACCCTTTTAAACAAATGACCATGGAGGTGATGCATGCTAACACTGCTGATTACATCTGAAAATAAAAAAGCTTAAGGGGTAAAAAATTAATAAAGCATAAATCTCATTTTTTCCTCTGAATGTTCAGTTCCTTTGAACATTATGAATCTGCTTCTGTTCAGGAGAAACCTCTTCTATTGCTCTACATTGTCCACAAGATTCAGAAAGGAAATCTGAATCATGCTGGCTGACAAGGTAACATTTGACTGATAGACAAATGTCTTTACTGAAATTAGAGGCAGTTGGAGAGACTGTCTGAACTCTGGAGCTTATGGATTAAGAGAAACAGACTTGCAGAGAGGTCCCTTATAGGCTGTGTCAGAAAAGGCAGCTTTAGTTAAAGGCTGAAATAAAAATATGGTGGGACTCTCATTATCTTCTCTGATTTCCCCTCTGGAAATACTACCAGGATCTTCACAGCCCAATTCTTTTTCCCTTTATCTCAAATATATATTTCTATTTAATTTAGCTTATGTTTATATTTAATAAATCTTTACTTAACAAAAGCTGAAATCAAAAACTCTGTTGAGTATCTGTGGTTTGAAAAGATCTAACTGAAACAGCAGTATTCAATTAGAAAAATAAACAGGGCTTTTAATTTTTTTTTTCACTGCAGAGACATAGCATCCCATTTCCAAACTACCAGCATTTTTCTTCTTCAATTGAAAGCTTGCTGAGGAAAGCAGAACTTCTTCAGTAACACTGCCATCTCCATATTCAGGTTCTGGTATAATACTTCTTAAGAGGATTAAAATGAAGTGCTAAATACTATGAAAAGTCCACTGGCTGTACTGGAAGTGAATAACATTTTCTGGGGGATTTGAGACATTTAACTACTATGGCAACAGGCATTGGAACAATGCTTTGATGTAGGATACAAAAACCTTGACAGTTGACTTGTTAAAATATTACTAGTTTTGTACTTTGGAAAAAAAAAATGCATCATATCTGATAATCTGCAAATGCTGCTATTCTGGAAGGAAAGAAAAAACAGCATTGTTCCTCAGGCATAAAACAGTTTGCTGCTTCTTCAGGATAACACAACACACAGGTAGATGTGTAAGGAGAATGGAAATGCTGAACCTCCACAGTTCCACTACTCCCTGCCCTTTTCAGAGCCAATAGTTCACAAATGTTTTGGAACTAGTAAGATAAATTATGAATATCTAAAAATCTTATTGGTAATATTCTGAAGAATTTGCATAATCACCCTGAAAGCAGAGGATAGTTTAGTCCAAAGCTTTTTTCCTTAGACTCTTCCATCATTGTGCAAATTAGGTTATTTTATCATTAGACATCCTTCAGTCCTTGCCTATTTAGCATACTGCTCCATCAGTCTTCAAAAGTTCAAGTTCTGACACACGAAAAATTGTCACATCTAATTTTCTTGATCTCTGAATGACATTTTACTGCCTTCAATCAATCATAAGTGTAAAGTCTCCTAGTATCCATGACAGTTAAAAGAAATTAGTGCCCTTACCAGCCCTAGGTACAACCCTACTTCATGCCGTGGAACTGTAATTTGTTTAGGGACCTCTGTACCAAGAAGCTCCATGTTAAGAGTTTGTGTGCCTTTTTCCTTCCCCACTAGACAATCCAAAATTTGCAGCCCAGCAATTCTAAATCTGCCAGGTTCTTCCAAACAATATGTCACTTTTTTGACTTGATCAATATTCATTTTTTTTTCTTGTTGGTTTATAATTCTTTCATGTACTCTTTGGCTGTGCTTTTTAATTTTCATCTCTATTGCCTTTTATGTTCCAAAAGATACTGTATTTTTTCCTATAAAACAGATGAATTCAGGATTTGGGACTTTAAGAAAAAAAAATTAGCTGTGGTTTGCACTAAACTGTTACAGTGTCTAGCAGATTTTTATTTCTACCCTGTTAGCTCCAGGTCTGTGACAGTGGCAAACAGGAGTACATATTCTGATGTGCTGTTGGAATTAGTTTGAAAAAAAACATACTGTTGGTATTAGCCTCAAGGCTGCAGAAAGGAATAGGTTTATACAATACA
This sequence comes from Empidonax traillii, assembly GCF_003031625.1. Taxonomy (NCBI): domain Eukaryota; kingdom Metazoa; phylum Chordata; class Aves; order Passeriformes; family Tyrannidae; genus Empidonax; species Empidonax traillii. Next base: position 910,178 of record NW_020955664.1, on the reverse strand, counting down.
TTCTGTCAAGGCAGACCTTATTAGAAGTGTGATTAGTATCAGCTGGTAGCAGGAGAGTGGTAGTGTGAAAAAATATTATTTATGCCACCAAATCTATTTACACCTATTTAGAAGTGTTACTGCAGTAAGTGACTTAGTAACAGGCACAGAATTTAATACGGAGCCACCAGCTTTCCTGGGAAGTAAGTAAGAATATATTTAAGATGGAAAAACACCTTTCAAATACAAAGTAAAGAGGAAAAAATGATGAGTGGCAATCACTTTTGTAAAGAAACGTTTTCTTAAAAATTAGAAAGATTCTCTTTCTTAGTATAGTAAGACAAAGACCTCTAAATAAATTTAGCATTTAAACATTGTTTATGTATTTTTGTCTTTTTATCTTTTGACTCATCATGAAATAATGAATACAATTCATTATTTCTGATTAGGTTAATTTTTAAGATTGAAATTTACACAATTATTTTATTATAAATGATTATGCCTTTTTTTGAAGGATACACATACTAACTCACCCTCTTTCTTTTGATCTGTATGTTTGTAAAAATAAAGTTTATCAAGAAGATTCAAAACACGAGATAAAAAGAAGTCAGGTCATGCTCAAGACATTCAAGACTTTCTGGAGATAAGAACTAATAATTTTTGTCACTTTTAACAGATTCTACTACTATAAAAATAAGTCATCAATCAGGTTTTACAAGAACTCCTCTCATCAGTTCACAGAATCACAGATTCCCAGCGTATGCTGAGCTGGAAGGGACCCACAAGGATCATCAAGTCCAACTCCTGAACAGAACCTTCCCCAAAAGTCACACCATGTGCCAGAGAGTATCATTCAAATGCTTATTGAACTCTGGTAGGATTGGTGCTGTTACCACTTCCCTAAGACTGTTCCAGTGCTCAGCCAAACTCCATGTGAAGAATCCTTTTCTAATATCCAACCTAAACCTCCCTTGATTCAACTTCAGGCCATTCCCTTGGGTCCTGTCACAGGTTATCACAGAGAAGGGATCAGTGCCTTCTGCTCCTCTTCCCCTCACAGGAAAGTTGTAGACTGTAATGAGGTCTCCCCTCAGTCTCCTCTTCTCTGGGCTGAACAGACCAAGTGAGACTGACAGGTCTGTGTTGGGGTTCTCCTTCTTGCCCTTCTTGAAAATTGGAACAATGTTTGCCAGTTTCCAGATGCATCCTCTCTGGATTCCCAAGACCACTCAAAAATCATTGAGAGTGGTTTTGTGATAACATCAGACAGCTCTTTGAGGATTCTTGGATGAATCCCATTGGACCCCATAGATCTGTAAGGATCAAGCTGGAGCAGCAGATCCCACACAATTTCAGCGTTGCTGGGGAGCTGATCATTCTCACAGTCATCGTTCTCCAGCTCAGACCACTGAGACCGCCTTGGTGCATCATCTCTGTTGAAGACAGAGGTAAAGAAAGTGTTAAACACCTCTGCTTTGTCCCAGTTTGTGAGGTGACTCTCCTCATCCTGGAACAGATGGATGATATTTCTATACTGCCTATTGACACTAATATATTTGAAAAAACTCTTTTTATTGTCCCCACATCATCTTCAACTCCAGCTGAGCTTTGGTCACAAGAATTTTCTCCTTACAGTGGCAAGCAGCATCTCTGAATTCTTCCCGTGTCTCTTCACTTTGCTTTCACTGGGTGTATTCCTTTCTCTTTTGCCTTATTTCCAAGAGAAGGCCCCTGCTCAGCCAAGCTGACCTTCTGTCTACCCTGCTTGACTTCTGACATTTATGAATTGCCTGCTCCTGTGCCCTTAGGAGGTGATGTTTGAAAAGTGACCAACACTGATGGACCCCAGCATCTGCAAAAATGTTTTCCCAGGGGGCCTTATTTAGTAATTCCCTGAGCAGTCCAAACTCTGCTCTCCTCATTCAAGAGCTGAGATTTTGCTGGCCCTTTTCCTTTTGTCAGCAGAGATTTTAAATACAATCCCTTTGTGGTCACTGTGGCCAAGATGGCCACCAATCTCTACTTCCCTCTGGTGACAAGCAGCAGAACAAGAAGGGTATGTATCCAAGTCAGATCCCTTAAGACCTTTTCTCAGGACCTTGTCATCCAGGTTTTTCATGAATGAGTAAACAGCATTCCAAGAAGTGTAACAGGAATAGTCAGATATTATAGGATTTGTTTGTTTGGGTTTTTTGCTTCTTTTTTAAACATGAATTTTAATTATGCTTTACAGTAGAAAAGTAAATTCCCAACCTGATTCCAAAAACCTATGCCCTACTTTGCGAAAGATCAGATCCAGGTGCCTTCTTAGGCTTTTAAATAGCCTTTAAGCTCTTTTGTCATCCCTGTCTCTGTAACTCATATGTCTGCACTGTCATTCTATACATATGGAATGTGTTGCAATTTTCAGCACTTTCTTTGCAATTTTTGTCTTTGAGGAACACAAGCCCTTCTGTGCCATGAACTAACTTGTCTTCTATAGAAAGCATGACGCAGTATTCTTTGAATCTCAGACTATACTTAAAGAAGTAAATCCCATATTGTAGCTACAATTTCTAACCAGATGGAGACCCCATCACATCAGATTTATCATAAAATGTCTCCTTCCCCTTGCCATCTTGAGAATCATACCTTCCCGAAATGTCGCTGCCTAACCTAAGCAAAACCACTGAGGGAATGTGGTTACAGTTAGATGGTTTAGTCCATACCTCAACCCTATTTCACATATAGGTATAGAGGAGCTCAAATGAAAGGTGCCAAGGAAGACAAAACATTGCTTAGATGAAGAAATTTCAATTCTAGAAATGAGTGTGAATAAAGAATTTGACGAAACACAAAGCATATTTTCTACAGAGAAGTTTCCAGACATGAAACTACACGCAGAACAATGAAGCCCTCAAAGAATCAAAAAGCAAGAAATAAATTTTCTGATTTCACAGTGATGATGATTAAGCAATAGACCAGATTGTACAGAAAGACTGTGGAATTTCCATTCTTGATGACATTTTAAGGCTGACCAAACAAGACCCTGTCAATCCAAGTCTGGTAGGGGCATTCATCCATGTGATCTACAGTCATCTCTTCCAGCCTCAAGGACTGGTATTACTGGTGGAACAAAACTGAGGCTTCTCCTGTTGCTCTTTTATGTGGTTCCAAAGTCTGAAGACATGAGTTGAGATACTTGTAGATGATACTTGTAGTTCACATATCCGCAAGATGACAGGTAGAGTGCGGGGACATGACCATGACAACCTTGTGACAAATGAGGCAATGAGCTTGGTCTTACCTAATGACTCATAAAAAAGGGCAGTTTTGCAGTGGCAGCAACTACTGACAGTAAATCACAGTGTGGAAATATGCATGTACAGAGCTGCTCTTTGAAAAGCTGAGTCACACCATGAAGGTGGCTTTTATGACTGTGTAGGAGCCTAATTTTTCTGCCTTAATCAAGTGCCTGGGCTCTCTGCATTCTGCTGATGTATCTGCTCTGATCTGCCCTCCAGTGTGTCTGCTTTTTGCTGTACTTACATTGTGTAAGTCCTTTGGTGACATTTCCCTCACTGAGTTTATGGCGGCAGGCCCTGTGGGGTGTATACAATGCTGCTTTTGAAACTGTGTGTTTGCCTCTTACACAAAATGCTACCTCTCATTTGATATGTTAATTTCAGAATCTAATGATGTTTTAATTAAAATAATTTGAGTTCATAATCATAGCTCGTGATGCTCAGAAAGGAAGGCGAGTAATGATAGCAATTGAAACACAGTTATTCAACTCAGTATGTATATACTAAATGCATGAACTTTTCATAATACAAATACTAGTTCTGGCTAATTAAAATCAATGAATATTAAAAACTCTTGTAAGAGATTTGAAAAAAGTACTTTTTCTTTCTTTTTTCTTGTTTTCTGAGAGCATAAAAAGACAGGTTGCCATTCTTCTGGAGCTTCTGAAGACTATCCGAGAGTAGAGTCTGTTCTGCCTCTTTACTGAACGTTTAAATAAGCTTGTGTCATGGTGACATAAAATGGATATTGGTGACCTTGATCCAGGAAAGTGAACTTCTCAGTTCTGTTATAGATGAAAAGTGTAGTAACGAATGTTTAATAGCATAATTACTTTTAGACATAAAGTGCTGTATCAGCTGATTCAGCTGAGAGTTTATGTACAGGCTATTTTTTTTTTAAAGTTAGCTTCTAGAAAAATAAAAACCTCATTATTTTATGTCTTTCCTGCTAAAAAGAAAATAGATGAGAATATGATCAGAGAAAACCGTTTCAGCTAGAGAAGGTCTTTTTTCCAAATGAAATTACCATTGATGGATCTAGAGATCTGAGACCTTGATAAATATTTTAGGATTAAAGAAGAAAATTTACCATGCAGACTATGATCTGTATTATTAGCATGCTCCTGTCTGACCTAAATCAAGAAGCGAGGAGAATGCTGTTGCTGACAGAGCTCAAAGCTTCGCAGCTTAAATGTGCTGTGACATGTGGAATTCATTGTGTATGACTTCTATACTAACCTGTAAGTCAAAATCCATTCAAATGGTATTTTGATAAATAGGTTTAACGTATTTTAGAAGTAAAAGCAAGAGCTCATAGGGTGGAATATTTCTTTTGTTTTTTTTTTTTCATCTTGGGTTCTATGACTTTTCCTTAAAGTATTCCTTAGTGTATAGAACAGACAAAAAGTTATGACAAGTACAAAACATATTACATACTGAAGCTATTGATCCCCCATAAAATGAATGTTAAAATTCAATTCCCTTATGTCTTTGTCTCAATTAATGGAAATATGGAAAATGAACAGTAACTAATAAAAGGATCATGTAAAGAAAAATTACATGTAAAAGTAATATGTTCTGTTTTAATAAGATCCATTCAATGAACAAGGATTTCTGGACTACATTACATAATAACAGAAACCTGCTGACAACAACTTAGAAACTCAGATGTAAGAAAAAGCAGATTTCACCTTTAAGTGATAACTGAACTATTACAACATAATTGCCTATCAGATGATTTGAAGAGTAGGACTGATTTTTCTCAACGAGCCTGAATATTTTAGGGCAATAATCATATCCTACTCAATATCACTTGCAGCTGACTGCAATTCTCAGATATATGGGAATTTGTGGAATTTATTGATTTGTGTTGTTTTGAATCATTCCTGCTCATTTCTGCTGTGGCAGAATATAGAATGGCATCCTTTGACAGGGAGACCAGGTAGCTATATATGAAACCTTTAAGCCCTATGTGATGGTTTCATGCTGTGCGAGTGCAATGTCCTTATAAAATCTCTGTTCCTCACCTTTCTAAAACCAGGCTTTGCTTCCACTGCACTAACCCTAGACTCTGAGATTGCAGCCTTTCCCTTTTTTTTGGTTTTTTTTTTTAGTTTCTCAGTATTTATTCTTTGCTCTTCCAAGATGTTAAAATATACCTTGTTATTGATGGCACATAAGTAGAGTCATTTAACCACTACACCTTTGTGTGCAGAGTAGGAGTAGTCTACACTCATCAGTGCTATTGAACTAAGACTGTCCACACAGGGCAGGCAGACCCTCTGGGATCTGTGAAGATTATGTTCAGTGGCTTATCTTGTGCTGGCAGTGATATCAGAGGACAGTTATAATTTCTGGCCTCAGAGACCCCTGAGTTCTTGCTCAGTGCCTTAGGGGCTCAGACTCCTGGGTTGCTGGGGGGAGATGCTCCCTTCACCTTCCTTTTTCCACATTGTCTACTGGAGAGGCTGCATGAGAAATTTCAAGTCACCAGAATATTTCCTTCTCTATTAATTTAGAATTAGTAAAAACTAGAACTTGTAATACTCCCTGCCCAATTACTGAGCCACCAGAGACTTTGTGACCAGAGAGACTAAACAGTAGTGACAAGATATCAGTCAGTGTGCAGTTATTGGGTTTCTGCAGCCATCTAACAGAGAATGAAACTGAATTTTAGTGTGTGCACAGAAATCTCAGTGGAAATGGTATGATTTTGCTTCGTTGTTCAGTAATCCAGAATAGACCTAGAGAAAATCTTATCTGAGTGCAATTCAAATGTTACAATGCTATTGGGGCCTTGCAAAAATTCACATAAAACTTTTTTGTGTTTGTTAGAAGATTTTTCATTTAATTACATTGAAAGACATTGTTTTTAAATTAAAATCTAAAAATCAGAAGAACTTATGGACCTGAAATTTTTCAGGAAAACTGTGTAACGGCACATTAGAATGGAGACTCTCTGTCACCATAAGGCAATGAATAAAAAATAAAACTTCCCCTAGTATTTTCACTCTTTTATGGTGCAGTAGATTTCATTATAGTCATTCCTACAGTGTTGAGCTCTATAGATGCATATGTTGCTGCAAGAATTTCAATACCGTGAGACGCTGTTGAAATCTTTTCTTGGATCTGCTCATAGAGAGCATAGAAAAAGAAAATTAATCATCTTCATAAAATTGCTGCATTGAAGGAGCTTTTTGCATGTCTGGACCACAGCAAATTTTGCTAGTTAACACCTCTTACTCATAATTCACAGGTAAAAACCTGACTGGAGTCCTCATTTACTCTCCAGGAATACTTCTTCAATAACAGATGTTTTAATTCTTGGAATAAAAAATACAGGTTTAAAATGTGCTACTAGAAACCACATGGAAAATGTGACAAGTATTAATTGAGAGATATTCTGGTAGATCTTTAATGTGATGTGTTAATTATTTTGAAGAGATCCTATGTTTTCTCATGAGTAAAACAAAAAGAAAACCCTGGACAGTTAGAGAAGAAAACTGTAGGTGAATTTGAAGAAAAAGAAGAATAATTTTGTTCTCTATGAATTAGAAAAATCCCCTCAAATACACAAAACTTTAGACAGTTTCTATAATGATGATGATGTTAATGATGATGAGATTGATTATGATAATAATAATAATAATAAAACCAGCAATAATAATAATAGACAAGCATTTTTAGTAGCAGTGTTAGGGAACCTAAAATCCTGACCCCAGTAATAAACTGGACACTCATACTGTCAGAGCAGTGACATGCTTACTGCCGTGCTCTAAGCTGTGGCGATCAGGATCTTGCCTGTCTGACTGGCATCCGTGACAAGCCTTTGACTTGTGATTCACTGTGTCTTACATTTGTTTTTTTCCCCTTCAGATTTCTTCCTATTTACCAGTCTCATCCCTTCTGTAACAAACAGCTCATCCCTGTTTACTCTTTCTATACTTTCCCTGATTTTGGTGACTTGATAACTTTATTTGGTGGTTATATCATTGCTGCTCTGGTCATTTCTAGCTTGCCTAGCAATTCTGTTAAGCTAGTACCTCATTTTCCTCCCATAATATCTCTTATTTCTACCACTTCTCATATTGCCGTCTTTTTAATGTAATCACAACAGTCAGACTTAACCTGCATACACAATATTACCATTTTCTCATCTCTAACACCATGAAACGTCTTATTAGTGTAGAAACAGATCACAATTGTTCCTCTGCACCCACGTCATAACAAACATTGATCAAAACTGTTAAAAAAAAAAAAAAAAAGAAAGAAAAATTCTGTTTCCAAATTCTGTCTAGCCAATCGATCTCTCTGTAACTTCAAGTACATATAAAGGCAGTGGTCTGTCTGCCATTATATACTCCCAGTCCTTAAGAAAAGCAGGAATGAAATAAGGGTATTCTAATTTCAGAAAATTTCTCATGACCTACCTAGTGTAAGAAACAGCTTCCATGGACACTTCAGTCTAGGTATACACAAAGGTACACTTTTGTCTTTTTGTTTCCCCTTATTGTGGAATAAACCTCTTTGAGTCTGGTATATTGGTTATCCCAGAAGTTCTTTGCTAAGTAAATTAATGTTGGAGAAAGGACATAAAGTAATTCATTAATGATACAGAGAGGTAGGCAGCAAAATGTATACAAGATTTTACAGATTTATCCTATGTCTTGAGAATCATAAGATCAACTTACATTTGCATCTTTCAGCAGAAGAATAACTATCCTTTCTCAGATCTACATCAGGTTGAAAGGCCCCAAATGGAAATGCAGATAAGCCATGTACTGTAAATGTACTGGAAATATCCCACAAAAATTAATCACAGGACATAGGGTAGGATTTAGGAGGCTGTTGGGTCCTCTGTGGAGGAGCTGGTGAAGATACTGAGCTGCCCAAAGTACTACTTCAAGCTGCTGAGACCAATCCAGCCCTCTGAGTGAGGAGAAACTCACCTCTAAGGGAGCTTTGGCAGCTACCAGGAATGGGGAGGTGTCAGCCTACATATACTAAAGATAACTAATTTCAAAAACATAGTACTTTCCAGAAGACAACTAGGAGAAATATCTAGTGTCAGGCAGAATCAGAGGGGAAAGTGGAGAATAGAGTCCTGTTCCTTCCATACAACAGGTAGATGTAGAAATTCATGTTCAACCATGGCATAGATTATAATAAATTGTTCCTTAGCTAATCACAATATCAATTTTTAACACTGTGTATCACCAAGGGAGAGAGGATAAAAGAGGATATTTAGGTATTCAAGAATTCTAGTTGTAATCTTTCACAGGTTATATAGATAGTTGCATCTTGGAAAGGAGACTTGCATTTATTAAATAATAACAGGTTGGAGACTGATAAATTATTATTATTTGTGAAAAGAAGAATAACAGAAGAGAAAAATTATTAATTCTTATGGGCTTAGAAATGCAGATTAAAAACAGAATGTATCAAAACAGGTGCAAATCAGGGATGCAGAGATTTAGGAAGATGCTCACAAGCCAGTTATGTTTGTAAAAAACTTTTATTATTTTGGAATACCTTGAAGCATCTTCCCTAAATCCTTATAAGTATCTAGATATTGGTAGAAAATGCTGTACTATAGAGCTTAATTGATCTGCTGCAGAATATAGCCCTAACTCAGTGGGGGTTAAAGTGCTTGATGATTTATTTTTTATTCTTAGAACAAAAGATTATCAGTCAGGTCTTTTTTTTATTCAATGTTTTTATCTATTGATTGTCAGGAAACAACCAAAGTTCAGTTTATGCTCTTGTGTTATAACGTTTTTCCGTGAGGAACCAACCCAAACTGTTTGCCAAAGGATATAACATGAATTAGTAATGATTTCCAATCACTATGCATATGGATGTTATAAATGAAACATTAGAATAAAGCTTGATCATGTTATCGACTATGATTTGCAACGTCTGCACAACCTTTGCCCTTTCTGGAAAGGTAAAAAGCCGAGTAAGTAAAGTTCCCTTTTGAATAGAGCTGTTTAACCCTGTTTGGTCTTATTCAAACTGTTATGGTATAGCAAGCAGTCCACTTCAAGACAAAGGGTAAAGTTCTCCATAGTATGCACACATACTGGTAACATTTACAGCTTATTATTCTATGAAGAACAGAAAAAAGGACTGAGGAAAAAAGATCAGAAAATTTCTACCTTTCTGCACTAATTCAATGCAATCAATAATTGTGGGGCATTGTGGGAGATTTCATATTGCTAATCTGCTTTTATAATTTTTTTTAAAGTTTTTCATTTATCAGCAGTGTGAAATTGAATGTGCAGAGACTCCGTCCTTGGAGAAGTTTAAAAGCCACCTGAAGATGACCCTGGCAAACGGGTTCTTAGTGGCTCTGCTTGAGCAGCGATGTAGGATCAGGTGATCTACAGAGGTATCTTCCAACCTCAACAACAATCAACATGTGATTATGTACCACTGTGTTCTGGCCAATCTGAATGGTGTCAGTCTATTTCAACTGCAGTTGAAGTCTGGACAACAATAGACCTGTGTCTCCTACATTACCACCTGTGCTTCTTACATTGCCAGGCTATTAACACCTACCTTGACCTCAGAGGTGTGCCACGAGATGTAGAAGGAATAAAACATTTGCTGCTACACAAGGCATTTATTTACATCTAAGAAAAAAAGAAGTGCAACTTTATTCAGCGTTTTCAAGTAGTCCTGGAAAGACCAACAGAGGTTGGCAATTACCATGACTATGGATTTTCTGATAAATGAACAGCTGCTTGTACAGTTCTAATAAGCTTTACAATGATCTTCATTGTAAGAAGATCGGATTTTACTTCAGGATCAGATGCAAAGAATGCAATGTAATGATCATTTTTGGGGGCTGACACAGGAGAGAACAATTGCCCTAACTAGAAGCCTCAGCTAAAGAATTCTGTCTTGATTCATTTGTAGCATAGACAGAAAAAAGCCTGCATTTTTCAGATTGAGCAAAGTAGAGAATGTGACACATTTTTCTAATAGTTATAGTTTTCTCTCAAACTATTTAGGCTACTGCTTCTTATACCTGAAGTGGGTTCACTGAAATGGAAGAGAAGAGGAAAAAGAAAGGAGGAAAAAAGGGAATAAATGCAAGGAGGGGAAAAAAAAAAAAGTATGAAAAGGGCAAGGGAAAAGGAAAGGGAAAAAGGGAAATAGAAAGATAAGACAAGGGTGATTTTGTAGATGCCAGTACAATAAAACATATAATTGATAATACTGTCTGTCTCTTCCCATCCACTTACATTTTATTTAGTTTTCTGATGATTATTAGGGGCATGAGTGAAGAAAA
>NW_020955664.1:896550-899597 GCF_003031625.1 Empidonax traillii | reverse complement strand
AAAAAAAAAAAAAAAGAAAGAAAAATTCTGTTTCCAAATTCTGTCTAGCCAATTGATCTCTCTGTAACTTCAAGTACATATAAAGGCAGTGGTCTGTCTGCCATTATACACTCCCAGTCCTTAAGAAAATAAGGAATGAAATAAGGGTATTCTAATCTCAGAAAATTTCTCATGACCTACGTAGTGTAAGAAACAGCTTCCATGGACACTTCAGTCTAGGTATACACAAAGGTACACTTTTGTCTTTTTGTTTCCCCTTATTCTGGAATAAGCCTTTTTGAGTCTGGTATATTGGTTATCCCAGAAGTTCTTTGCTAAGTAAATTAATGTTGGAGAAAGGACATAAAGTAATTCATTAATGATACAGAGAGGTAGGCAGCAAAATGTATACAAGATTTTACAGATTTATCCTATGTCTTGAGAATCATAAGATCAACTTACATTTGCATCTTTCAGCAAAAGAATAACTATCCTTTCTCAGATCTGCATCAGGTTGAAAGGCCCCAAATGGAAATGCAGATAAGCCATGTACTGTAAATGTACTGGAAATATCCCACAAAAATTAATCACAGGACATAGGGAAGGATTTAGGAGGCTGTTGGGTCCTCTGTGGAGGAGCTGGTGAAGATACTGAGCTGCCCAAAGTACTACTTCAAGCTGCTGAGACCAATCCAGCCCTCTGAGTGAGGAGAAACTCACCTTTTAGGGAGATTTGGCAGCTACCAGGAATGGGGAGGTGTCAGCCTACATATACTAAAGATAACTAATTTCAAAAACATAGTACTTTCCAGAAGACAACTAGGAGAAATATCTAGTGTCAGGCAGAATCAGAGGGGAAAGTGGGGAATAGAGTCCTGTTCCTTCCATACAACAGGTAGATGTAGCAATTCATGTTCAACCATGGCATAGATTATAATAAATTGTTCCTTAGCTAATCACAATATCAATTTTTAACACTGTGTATCACCAAGGGAGAGAGGATAAAAGAGGATATTTAGGTATTCAAGAATTCTAGTTGTAATCTTTCACAGGTTATATAGATAGTTGCATCTTGGAAAGGAGACTTGCATTTATTAAATAATAACAGGTTGGAGACTGATAAATTATTATTATTTGTGAAAAGAAGAATAACAGAAGAGAAAAATTATTAATTCTTATGGGCTTAGAAATGCAGATTAAAAACAGAATCTATCAAAACAGGTGCAAATCAGGGATGCAGAGATTTAGGAAGATGCTCACAAGCCAGTTATGTTTGTAAAAAACTTTTATTATTTTTGAATACCTTGAAGCATCTTCTCTAAATCCTTATAAGTATCTAGATATTGATAGAAAATGCTGTATTAAAGAGCTTAATTGATCTGCTGCAGAATATAGCCCTAACTCAGTGGGGGTTAAAGTGCTTGATGATTTATTTTTTATTCTTAGAACAAAAGATTATCAGTCAGGTCTTTTTTTTATTCAATGTTTTTCTCTATTGATTGTCAGGAAACAACCAAAGTTCAGTTTATGCTCTTGTGTTATAACATTTTTCCGTGAGGAACCAACCCAAACTGTTTGCCAAAGGATATAACATGAATTAGTAATGATTTCCAATCACTATGCATATGGATGTTATAAATGAAACATTAGAATAAAGCTTGATCATGTTATCGACTATGATTTGCAACGTCTGCACAACCTTTGCCCTTTCTGGAAAGGTAAAAAGCCGAGTAAGTAAAGTTCACTTTTGAATAGAGCTGTTTAACCCTGTTTGGTCTTATTCAAACTGTTATGGTATAGCAAGCAGTCCACTTCAAGACAAAGGGTAAAGTTCTCCATAGTATGCACACATACTGGTAACATTTACAGCTTATTATTCTATGAAGAACAGAAAAAAGGACTGAGGAAAAAAGATCAGAAAATTTCTACCTTTCTGCACTAATTCAATGCAATCAATAATTGTGGGGCATTGTGGGAGATTTCATATTGCTAATCTGCTTTTATAATTTTTTTTAAAGTTTTTCATTTATCAGCAGTGTGAAATTGAATGTGCAGAGACTCCGTCCTTGGAGAAGTTTAAAAGCCACCTGAACATGACCCTGGCAAACGGGTTCTTAGTGGCTCTGCTTGAGCAGCGATGTAGGATCAGGTGATCTGCAGAGGTATCTTCCAACCTCAACAACAATCAACATGTGATTATGTACCACTGTGTTCTGGCCAATCTGAATGGTGTCAGTCTATTTCAACTGCAGTTGAAGTCTGGACAACAATAGACCTGTGTCTCCTACATTACCACCTGTGCTTCTTACATTGCCAGGCTATTAACACCTACCTTGACCTCAGAGGTGTGCCACGAGATGTAGAAGGAATAAAACATTTGCTGCTACACAAGGCATTTATTTACATCTAAGAAAAAAAGAAGTGCAAGTTTATTCAGCGTTTTCAAGTAGTCCTGGAAAGACCAACAGAGGTTGGCAATTACCATGACTATGGATTTTCTGATAAATGAACAGCTGCTTGTACAGTTCTAATAAGCTTTACAATGATCTTCATTGTAAGAAGATCGGATTTTACTTCAGGATCAGATGCAGAGAATGTAATGCAATGATCATTTTTGGGGGCTGACACAGGAGAGAACAATTGCCCTAACTAGAAGCCTCAGCTAAAGAATTCTGTCTTGATTCATTTGTAGCATAGACAGAAAAAACCTGCATTTTTCAGATTGAGCAAAGTAGAGAATGTGACATATTTTTCTAATAGTTATAGTTTTCTCTCAAACTATTTAGGCTACTGCTTCTTATACCTGAAGTGGGTTCACTGAAATGGAAGAGAAGAGGAAAAAGAAAGGAGGAAAAAAGGGAATAAATGCAAGGAGGGGAAAAAAAAAAAAAGTATGAAAAGGGCAAGGGAAAAGGAAAGGGAAAAAGGGAAATAGAAAGATAAGACAAGGGTGATTTTGTAGATGCCAGTACAATAAAACATATAATTGATAATACTGTCTGTCTCTTCCCATCCACTTACATTTTATTTAGTTTTCTGATGATTATTAGGGGCATGAGTGAAGAAAA
>NW_020955664.1:839119-896241 GCF_003031625.1 Empidonax traillii | reverse complement strand
AAGTATGAAAAGGGCAAGGGAAAAGGAAAGGGAAAAAGGGAAATAGAAAGATAAGACAAGGGTGATTTTGTAGATGCCAGTACAATAAAACATATAATTGATAATACTGTCTGTCTCTTCCCATCCACTTACATTTTATTTAGTTTTCTGATGATTATTAGGGGCATGAGTGAAGAAAAAGATGCCAGTTTGAACAATGGATTTTAAAATGCATGTTAAGTTGCTTAATCTTCATTAGCAGAACTTGATATTTAAATGCAATAGAAGTAGAGAGATAGGTCATGGAAACCAGGATGTATTTTCCTTGTTATTATAAAAAATCTTGAAGAAATACGTATATATTTCATTACATTCCCAGTTCAGATAATACAATTTCATTCAACAGCCGTCACAGTCACTGCTTGAAGAGGAGATCATCCATTATTTGTTCAGATGTTTCTTTATGACCCTGTTACAAGGCAATTTGGATCACACGTCCTAAAGGCTACATGTAAATATCAAGGCCCTGTGAAAATGAGTTGCCAGACATATCTCAATTATTCCTTTCAAAGCTAAACTTGTGCAAAAATGGAATTAATTTTAATTATTTTTAAGGGAACTTTTCAGTGAGCTAATGACATGATAACTTTAAAAACTGATGCAGAACATTAAATTGCCTTGGAAGTAAAATATGTTTCCAGGGAGGTCTAGAAATGTGTGTTTCTGTGGCTGTGTTGGATACTGGCTTCCTTGCTTCTAGAAGTTGCAGTTTGAGTGATGAAGGCTCCAATTCTAGGCAGCTATATTTCTTCATGCAATGTTCAGAAAAGCAATAGATTTTCCAAAGGGGGTTTGCAGCTCCCAGAAAACAAGATGCAAATCAACAAAAGGGAAAGCATTAGAGAGGGACATTATGTAAGTCCCACATTTGTTTCTAATGTTGCCATCAATCTATAGCCATGAAATAGGTGTCTCTGTGACCTGGAATTCACTGAGAAGCCACTCAAAGACTTTGGGTTGTGCTTCTTCAGGAATGTGTGGGGTGTGGGGATTTTTCTCTTCTTTTTTCTTTTTTTTCTTTCTTTTTTTTTTTTTCCTTTTCCTTTTTTCTGTTCCCATATGGCAGGAAGCTACAGGCTGCAAAATGCATGACACTCTGCTCCTGTCTCACCAAAACTGGGCTACTGAGCAGCCAAGGTGCAAAGTCCTAAGAACAGCAAGAGTACGCTTGATTCTTCAGGCAATCATTTCTTATAACTTCTGTTTTTCTACTAGGGCCTGTAAAATATGACTTACCTACTTAGACCGAGAATTAAGGATAAGATCTGTACTCCAACCAACTGCAAGCAGAAACTTATAATTTCTTGCCTTTTCTCCATCCAGTTTAAAGACTACTGTATTACTGTTTTATCAGAAACAAGGTTTGCCCTCATCACCTTGAACCCTAACATTTGTCACATCTAGGTTTCTTATGTTCATTATATACCGAAATTTTTACAAAAGAGTGAGATTTGTGAATGGTATCCAATGGTCCAACACTTCTTACATCAGCTGCAACACCAATACCCAACAACATCAAAAAAAAATCTCCTCGCTCAGTTAAAATTGGTCAGGATCCACTGAGGTTCCACACATCTTTAGCAAGAAAAAAACAGTCATGTGTTGCAGGGTATTCAAATGGCCGTAACACTGGACATAAAGAAGATCCTATCCACAATATCTGAGATTTGTCTACCGATTACTGACCATTCTGGCCTCTTTCAATTATGTACAGGCTTGCCCTTTGAGCTTTCAAGGCCTTCTTTCAGCCCAGAACCTGAGAAGGGATTATGAATGGCCTCCATGAGCTTAGGGACAGGGTGTTCTCTGATGCTATCATTTATGGAACATGAAAGGGAGGCTGTATTTGTAAGAGTGCTTATTCACAACAGTGCTTTGTTGACACGTAGAATATTTTTATGAGCAGTTTAACACTGATTGACATTTATTTGCAGGGGAATAAAAAGCTTTCTTTAAGTTTCATAAATGAAATATTTAAGGAACTAATATCATGAGACTTAGTCTAGGTAACTGTACACTGGGAAAAACATGTAGTTAGATGAAAGCAGAAAGCAATAACACCTACAATGTGTGGATGCATTAATGAACAATTTGATTGTTTTTTTAAAGAATCATGTAGTTTAATTATTTGCAGAATTATAGTGAAATCCCTTGTGCCCACCAATCATTCATTTTGAGTCATGCTAAAAATGACATTTCATTTCATAATCTCACTCTAAATAAACTTATTCACAAGAATAAAAATCTATTAATTTTCAAATTACTGTCTTCAAATGGCTATCAAAGACCAGGGTTTTGTTGTTAATTGAGACACTGGTGCATTCTCTTTACTCAAACTGCCATAGCTTGCTTTTATTTCCTAAATAAATTAATCCAAACATCTGTGATTTCTGCCCATATTTTCCTTTGTGCACAAATAAATACAGAAGAATTCACTCATCTCTGGTGCTTGCAAGTTATTTAAATGTAAATAACATTAAATCTTCACATGTGTATTAGATGCATGTCATTTTCTATTACCCTCATATCTATTTCGTTCCTGTATCTGAAGATTAATTTCCATTCCCATCTTTTCCCTGCTAACATTTTTATGAATGTGACAATAAACATATTCTGTTTACCCTGACCATAAATAAGGAAAAAGACTGTACAATTACAGAGCTTCACTTTCCTCAGGACTCAGTAGGATCAGTTCCTATTTACCAAGTCCTAAGCACCTTTCAGTGTTCTTTAGTTTTAGAAGGGGTTTGGAGACTGAAATGCTCCGTCGTTCTAATGGAAATACTGTAGGTTGTAAGTGAAGCATCCATTGGAAAGTTTTCCTCTTTACTATGGGGCAGAGATTCAGTGTTGACTTGAACCTTCAAGCTCTTGGCCTTTCTCAGCCATTGCTGATTTATAGACAGATGAATAACACATTTTAGGTCATGAACACTTACTATCATAAGCAGGATTCAACTGAGTTTTTTAGCTTGGCACTTCATGTCCCATGCCACTGTACTGTAGATTTATTTTCCTCAAATATTTAGATTGCAAAAGAGCTTATTTATAACTGGGCAGTACTGAACTGTCAGCACAGCAAATAGACAACTCTCCAACAGCCTTTGAGGTGTTAGCAAATCACACAGCAATACTCAAAATCTGCTACTACTAGCAGCCTACAATCCCTCATGCCAGTTTTCTCTCAGATTTTTGTCTCAAAACACTCATCTCAAAACCTCCATCTCTTGGGGTAAGACTAGGGAGGACTTTGGGTTGAGAGGACATCCAATCAGACCCTGCTATTTTCCCAGTCTGTCACTTGTTTGTTTGTAGCCACTTCTTTAATTAGGAAGACTATAGAAGCCACTTAATTCTGTTTCCTTATACCCTTGCCTTCCAAGACCCATGAGAGGTGGTTTCTCAACTCTAAAAAATATAAAAATACTTTTGACCTTTTTGTCAATACATCACATGGAAAATTCTCATTACATTTGCTGCTTCCTTTCCCTTCAGTACTATATTATAACAATTTTTTTCTCAGAAAATATGGACATTACAGACATTATTGTTTACATTTTTTTTCAAATACTTAATGTCATCACCAATGCACTTATACTTTTTCCTTACCTTGTGAAGCTCACAGATAAATTACTTTAGAATGGTATTAAACTGACATTCATCTGAAAGGCAGAAAAACAACAACAGTAGCATTAACTAAAAGAAAAGTTAACAAACCCAGCTTTACTTCAGTGTGCTTCCTTCAAATGGCTTTTAAAGAAACAGAAAAGAAAGCTGTCCTGGATTTGCATCGATGGCTTATTTTATATTTCAGCTCTTTTATCTGAAAAGATATTCTGACCAAACTGATTCAATAGATGTCTTTTTCTCAGCTCAAGTTCTTGGGTTTGGTATTTGCTCAACCAGCTTGTAAGAATTACACTTCACTTTCAGGCAAAAGTACTCATCTCTTATGTTGTTTTCACCTGTATGAGTTCTTCTCTGTATTGAATCAATTGCCTTAACTGCTGCTGTTGGATTGCAGGGTCTGGAACCAACTAGTGATGATGGTGCATGTGATGGATACTGTTTGCAATCTTGCAGCTGACAACAGCAATAGCTTATTGGGGGGAAGATGATGTAGGTTGTTTTATTCAGACTCAGAGCCCTATCCTGCTGTCAGCAGCGCTGATGTTGCAACTAAATAAACTCCATGCTGGTAAAACAGACTGTTATGATTTTGTCACTAGTAGCACATCTGCCAAACATTTGATAGCATCATGCTTTTTATCCAAACATTTTAAAGAGCTTAGTTGCATATTTAGCTTGCAAATAATGCTAACATTTTTTAGATGTAGCATAGTGAAGTCAGTGTCTTGGGAGCCATATTCAGTGAGAAGTGTTTTGATAAGCATAAAAATAGGGCTATTTTTCCCAACATGCATGTCTCTGCCAGTGTGTATCAACATGTCTCCTTGGGAAACAGGCGGCAACAAATCCTCTACTGTGTAAACAGCTGGTCTGAGGGGTTTCACAGAATGTCATCAGGGAGATCCCATGCCTCATATCTCTTTGGTTCCCTTGCTGTCTCTCACTTATCCTCCATGTCTTCCAGATTGATTAAATCTGTTTAGACAATTTTAATTTTTAAATAATTTTAATGTTTTGGTGTTGCCCTTACTATCAGAAGGGTTTTCTAGAGCAGAATCTGAGCTCACCCACCATTTCTGACCAAAAGTGCAGTAAGCTTGGTGCATTTCCAAGAACCCATCTATTCAGAGATTCTCTTCTGCTTGCCGTAGCAGTGTTGTGTCTTCCCTAAAGAACACGATCTCAGCAAACCTGGGTGCCCTGCCAGATGTCGTGGTTGAGGTCACATAGTGCAAGTCTGTCGCACAAAACAGCATTAGGCTCCCAAACCCAGACCACCCATATACGCAGTAATCAGATCTAACTGGTTATTTTAGGAGTGTGTTCTGAATGGAATACCTGTTTCTGGTATTTTTACATCAAACTTTTCAAAGGTCCACACTAATATATGAAAATATACCTTGCTTACAGATGTTTGCAATGCTTTTGTTGACACCATCATACTATTCTTTAAACTAGAAAAACATGAGGTCGTCTAAATAAAGTGGAAGAAAGACCTGCCAACAGACACCATCTGTTATTATGTATTTGTACAGTATTTAATTATGGAGATGCTCACTTAACCGGCAACTGTCGGACATGAAGTAGTACAAAATTTATTTGGTTTATTTAAAATCTGTTTTTTGTGCTTTCTGATGTCCTAAAACTCAGAATGGGTGGTAACATTAGTGTGTCTAATACCAGTCTTTATTAACTATATTTCAATTTCCCAAATAAGAATCTTAAAATTCCAATTAAAATACAATTACTTGAATTAGTTAATTTAGGAAAGCAGAAAGCTAATTAGATCTAGTAATTTATCAGATGTGGAGGAAAACAAAAGCTTTACTGAACTTCTAAATATCTTGGCTTTACCTAGTCTAGCTATTTTGTTTACACATAAATAGTATCTCTTTTTTTGGACTGTTAATTTGATTCAAATTCAACCAAGAAACAAACAATGGCTTCATTTAAATTACCTACTATATTAATTTCTATTAACTGACTGTTAGAATGTTTCTATATAAATTTCTACATAAACTGAGGAAAAGACACAGGACTTTACTGACACTAAAGTATTCCATTTCAAGTGGGTAAACAGAATATTAGTGTCTTTCACAGGGATTATCATGGTTAGCATATCACATTCCTCCAAGGTAGGTATCAACAAGGTCTGTAAATGTCACAGAATAGAAATATTCTTAAAACAAATGTGATTTCAAGAACTTTGATCTGCATAATCTATTCTAATTACCCAAACTATTTCTGGGACTGCCAACAATGAAGTCCTTAGAAATCAGCATTACAGTCCTGATTTTGTCTTACAGTATTACTGAAATGACTCACGCCAGCAAACAGGATTGGAGAGAACAATGTAAATATAACAATTCACCTTCCTTATTCTTATCAGGCATTCAAGTATAAATTGTGACTTCTTCAAGGAGTTTTAGTGTTCTATCTCACTCAATATTGTTCCCATGACTGTTTTGTTTGTTTCAGTGCACAGTGATTACAAACTATTTCCTGTGAACTCTCACCACTGAAAATTGCAGAAGTATCAGTTAGTTGTGGTTTACTGGGGAGGATGGGCTAAGGTAGCTTTACTCCTCTCCACTCCCTCATCCAGGGCTGTAGACTTTTCCCAAAGTGCACAAGGCTACCGCATGTGCACTGCTCTTACTCCTACCCTCATTCTGGTTATGTCAGTGTGTCCCACAAGAGACACTGTGAAAGGAGCTAGTATATCTTATAATCAGAGCAAGGGGACACAGAAATCATCACATTTCTTCCCAGAAGAGCAATTTGAAGAATATTAGAACTCGCTTTCTTAATCTTGCAGCAGAAATCATTCCTAGAAGGCATAATACCAGTAATAGTCTATTGCTAGCTACATCAGCATGCCTCTCTTTAATTTGCTGTAATGTAATCATGTGTGCGATTGACTCAAGTTAGAAAAGGGTTTTTACAGAGTTAGGATGAAATTTAGAATTTATGGTTTTTTTCATTCAGTTATTGGTTAGAACATAATTAATTTCTGGACAGAATCAGAATGGCTTTCCTTTTTTTCTTGTTTCCTTTTTTTTTGTTGTTGTTGTTTTTTTTTTTTTTTTTTTTTTTTTTTTTTTTTTTTTTTTTTTTTTTTTTTTTTTTTTTTTTTTTTTTTTTTTTTTTTTTTTTTTTTTTTTTTTTTTTTTTTTTTTTTTTTTTTTTTTTTTTTTTTTTTTTTTTTTGTCTTGATTGGTTTTTTAGACTTGATGTCTCTGTATATTCTTCTTCAGAGCATAGGGGTAATCTGAAACAGTGGAGAAAAAGAGTGCTATCATACTGAGTTGAATGAAATGCTCCTTGATAATAGTGGGGATTTGTTTCTTTCTGTGAAAAAAACCTTTAAAAAAAAAAAAAGCAATAACACAAAATCTATAATACCATTTTTGTCATACAGCTTTACTTGTTTTACAGAATTTCAGTGGTATGTCCACAGTAGCAGAGTAAAATGACAAATCACATCAGAATATCATGACTTGTCATATTCTTCACAACTATCATTGTTGTAATTTTTCAACACTTTTTGGTCTTTGTGCATGATGTGAATGTCACCTCAAAATCTGATATACAATGATGCCTCATTTGCTTTACTGCTGTTTAAAAATTGTGAAATACCATGAAAAAATGATAACATAAATCATGCCAGAAGCATACCTTAATTATCAACACTAAAGTATTTTTTTTAAAGTAACTAATTCTGGGAACTTTTCAAAATTTTCATTTTATGGCCAGTCTGCAACTTCCTCGTGAGGGGAAGAGAAGAGGCAGGCACTGATCTCTTCTCTGAGATGAACAATCACAGAAAATGAGGAAACGGCCTGAAGTTGAGTCAGGGGAGGGTTAGACTGGATATTAGAACAAGTTGCTTCATCCAGAGGTTGTTTGGATGCTGGAACAGGCTGCCCAGGGAAGTGGTCACAGCACCAAGCCTGACAGAATTCAAAAAGTGTTTGGATGAAACTCTTAGGCACGTGGTTGGACTCAATGATCCTTGTGGGTCACTTCCAACTCAGTGTATTCTGTGTGATTCTGTAAGTTCTGAACTTTCTGTTTCCATTTCTGCCTGAAAAGTGTTGAAATGGTTAATTATTGTTTCTATAATTGACTACCTAAAAGTTGTCAATCTCTTTCTGTTACGGTCTCTGAGTTTCACAAGTAGTTCCTTTATTGAAAAATATTGTTTTTCCACATTTCCAGGTATATCTTGCCTCTATATTTTGTTATATGAAATCATTAATATAATAAAACCAATTTGAAATATGATCATTTCTCAGGGAAATTTTCCTGTTAACCTTAAAAGGCTCAATATCTTAACAAGAGATGGTATGGATAGTTTAATAATACAGAGTTTAAATTCTCACTGTTATCCCTACTTTTTTGTATATTACTGGCAGTGTATGCACCTGCATATTCTCCCAAGTTTTGCACAAAATTATTATGTGACCCCCACGGAAATTAGAAACAAAGTTTCTGAAAGTAGGAGAGTGATAAGAAGCAAGGATACAAAAGGTCTGTAGGAGCTAAAACTGACTTTTTCTATGATGAGCTGGTTAGCTTCTTTGTTTTATAAATATCACAAAGGAAAAGGTAGGAACAAAATATATTGATTTTTGTTTTATAACATTTCAGAAAGGATTTAGCTGAAAGCAGGACTGCAAGTTGAAGTGTGAAAGTAATAATCTCATTTTGTCTTCGATATGAATGTTTAAGTCGATTGTTTTATGGCCTATGTAAGGATTGTTCCAGCTGGAGAAAAGCTTAATTCACATATAAGATACATTAAAAAATTAATAATCTAAGTGTTTTCAATGTCTTGGAATATCATTACATTCTTGAGCTTGCAATGGGAATATATTTATCTTTATAGTAAAAATCTCTTCATTAAGCCTTTCATCAAAGACAATCTATATGATTACTATTTCCAAGCAGCAGATCGGTAGGATACGTGATGATTTGGGGTTTTTTTCAATCTTTGCCCGAAACTTTAAAAATACTATCTTGAAATAAGAAAACACAGTGTTTCCAAATCATTTCACCACAATCATTACTTTTGTGTTTCCTTCTTTATCACTCAGTGACTTTTGTTCCAAATACCATTCTGCACATTTTAGGACAAAAAGTCTTCAGAATAGCTTATCTAGCTTCTTCTTTTTAACACAGACTACACATTTCTTTGAGTTCCTTCATACATCACCTACATTGTCCCTGATTTTGTGGAATTGAAGACATCTGTAGTTCATTGATTCAGCTGTTCCCTTGTTCTGTATGTTGAACAACCAAATCATAAAGAAACGTTTATATCCAGTTCCAAGTTTCTAGAATGAATAGACGTTTAACACCTGATGGTTTCCCTCCTACAAAGCAGCATAGCCCAGCTGCCCACATGTAGGGTAGATCAAGACAGAAATCCACCTCCATGTGGTCTCCTGTTACACTATGCGACTCTGTAGATAAAATTTCTTATTTCTGTGGTCACCTTCCTCACATCCCAACATCATGCGAACATCAGCAACTGTTACACATCGTGATTAAGTCATCTTATTCTTACTTCTCACAAACTAAAGAGATTAAGCTGCGTTAGTCTGGAACACACGGCATTTTCTTAAGCCTTTGAAAGCATCATGTGCATTTTACACACTCATTTGCCAAAAACAAGAACACTGGGATATTTCACCATGTAGAAACAAATTGTCTGTTCTGGTGAAAACATTGTGACACTGTTGTGGCTATAACAAGGAAGTTTTATCCTATTGAAAAGTTTTCTTCCTAATGGTAATCACACAGTGGATTCATTCAAGTTTCTCCAGATTTTCCTGTAAATTTCAATTTGCACTTAATCTGCAACAACATGCATTTTATGATCTTTATTGACCTAGAAAAATACATATCTCTTGGTGACTATGGTAGTTGGGGATCTTCATAGCTATGGATTAAACCTTAAATTGCTGTGAAGATTAGGCTAAAAATTCAAGTAGCTCACTGGACCTGACTGACAACCAGCAGAATTGCACTGGTCACATCCCAAGGCTTTCAAACTAACCTTGAATACAAAATGGCATTTTACATTGCATCTCTAGCTAACTGGATTCTCTGTCAAGTCCTTTGCAACTCACCTTTAAACCTAAAAAGCCAAAAAATTTCCAAATAAAAACTTCAACTCCATCCTTAAATCACCCTAATAATGTCCAGAGAATTATCTGTATGATGGTTATCTCGCTAGTGGAGCCTTTTGTAGTGTTGATGTATAATGAGATCAGATAAGGACAGCATGTTAGCCATAAATCCTGTACTTGATTCTGTCTGCATGAGTCAGGCCACAGTACAGACTTTTATTTCAGTCTGAATCCTTCATTATCTGCCACATTTACAAAGTGTCAGTGTAGAAAAGGGGGGCTCAAAAAACTTTAAACAGACCAAGAGCATTTTGAAAAAAAACTGTCACTCATTTAATAGTTGTAGTTATTCAGCTTCTTTCTCTGAGCTCGAGAAAGTCCTTTCTATCTTGGACCAGGACACATTTGTACCACAAGTCATGGCTGGCTGAGGGCCTCTCTGACACAACCCTGATTTGAAAGCCTTGTAATCAGTTTTCTCTGTGAACCTTCTTCCATTTTTACCACACAGGAGAAAATTAGCCCTCAACTAGAGTAAATGAGGTCAGGCAAAGCCTGCTGCTGACTTGTGTAAAATAATCTACAGCAAAAATTCATTTTATCTGCAAGCCAAAGGTACAACATGAAGTTTGGTGGGTTTTATTAAACTAATTTTTTTGCACATTCTCAGCCTGTGTAAACCTGAGATTAATATTTTTAAAAGGGAAAACATGTTCATATGTAGTAGTGATTTATTGCAAATTCTGGAGAACCAAAAGATTATTAAATTAGAACAGGATAGATACAATAAGTGAAAGTCAGTGTCATTATCTGTCTCAGAATATATCATCTTTGAGTGTAGGCAAGAAGAAGGCATTTACAAGAGAGAAATAATAGCCATTTGATTTTTTTAGTCTTTTGCCTGAAGCTTCCAATATGTATATATTCAAGTGGCAGGCCACATGTTGTGGTAACATCTCCTGAGAATGATTTATCTTCAATAAATATATCTTTTTAAAGTCATACTGACAGACTTGCCAGATAATAATGCCTGTGAATTGCTACACCTAAAATTTATGCCTGGTCGTCCAGAAGGAATAACAGATCTTGATTTCCCTTACCTTTCATGGGGTTAAAATATAAACTCAAAACAAAACCAAATAAATCCAATACAAAGGCTGCACAAGAAGTATGAGAAGCTATCAATTCAATCTTATGCTAATTTTGTTGCCTGGAATTATTTGAGTCCTGCAACCTTCTCCAGACCTACCTTTTGCAGCATCAAACAACAAACTAGATCTTTAAGTAGGCATAATATTGTTCTAAGAACTAATTTTTAAAGGTTCCTTTAGTTTGGGGATTATTTTGTTTGAATATTTTTTTATAATAGTAAGTCTAGTCAGAGTGAGTACTATGAAAAAAAGAGAAAAAATGGTTTTTTTCTTTTTGTTTGACCATATTCTAGTCTTACATGTATCAGCATAGCACCAATATAGCACCAATAACTTTCCAGTGAAAAGAAACATGTATCTATATATACGTGTATATATGCCATGTTAAAGTTCTGATTTCTATAAAGCTTTGTGATGACTAACATTGTAATCATTTCATTGGTCAGCTTCCTATAATTGAAAGAAATAAATTATGTAAAAGATAGGCTTGAATTCTGTGTATAAGTTCACAGTTAGACACAGTTTGTTCCTTTGCTGAAGTGGTACCTCTGTCAAGCAGAAGATGCTGCAGATGCTTACCTACCTAACTGGTGCTAGACAGCGACTGCTGTGAAAAATTTAACACAGGTTTCCGGTACTTTTTTTGTTCACCTGTTTTTAAGGTACAAAGATCCCTTTGTGGCAATATTAGATAAAGATGTCTACTTGGTAGACGTGAAATTAAACGAAATAATCCCCCTTTGCCTGTCCATTTGTATCTCTGTGTTAAGTAATCAAACATTGAGTAAGTCAGACAGGTTGCTCTTCATCTGAATGAGCTGAACACTCTTACACTCTTGATGGTTTTTGTTTGAATGGTCATTAATTTATCATTCTTCTTGTTGTGTTACACAAAATTAACCTAAAAGTAGCAGTTATACCAAAGCCAAATACACAGATAAGGTTACTGTTTATTCTGCTTCATTCTGCCTCAGTTCATATAGAGCCTCTCGAACATAACATTGTCCGGTAATTTATGCTCAGATAATGAATTATAGTAAGTCCTTTTCAGGAGTCATTGATTGTCTAGACAGAGATGGTGATTCTTCAGGTACAGCCTTACTATTCTGTTTCTAAACGTACCACTTCACATTTGACTATATTCAAACACTTCGGTATTTTATGTCTAACTTGCTGAATCATCATGGATGTTCCAAAACTTTGGTCTATTTTTGTTTCTATTTTGCAGTGCTTCTGTCTTCATAATGTTTTTGGAATTGATTAACACATCTTATATTTTTCTCCAGGCCTCTAATAGGAACATTAAATGCCAGAAGGTCCAGGATTACTCCCTGCAGGATCTGGCTACATTACATTAATTAATTCCCCTTTTACATGATTTCAAAACTATTGTTCAGTTATTAATGTGATGTTTAATTTCTGTAAAACACTTGTTTTTCAGGTTTATGAATTAAAATATTGAGAATTACTAGGTTGAAACGGATCTTATTGACTATTAATTTTATTAAACACCTAATTTTTAAAACCATGTTGATTTGATAATGGCAAATAATGATGCTACTCAATTTCCTTTTAGCTGGTTAAACTTAGTATTTCCTTTAGTTAGGATTTATATCAAACAGATCTACCTATTCTGACTTTTTAACTTTGACTCAGGCAAATGCTATTTGTTTGAAAACAGACTGTGTGGAAAACTGGAAACAGACAAAAGGGGAATGCCTTATGTGTTCTTCAGCTGCAATAGACAGAGTGAACTGTCTCTTCCACTTCTTTAAAAGGGAAAGTTTTGTTACTGAACAGAAAATTATTATCAATAAATGATTTTTTACTGCTGTTGTTATAAATCCTAGAAGTAGTCTTAACTGCTTCTACATAATAACTAGAATTTGAAAGAGGGATTTCAATGAGAACTTTTAGCTCAAGTTTTCAAGGTTCTCACATTACTTGATCCATTCATTGTGTATCTGTGTTTATTTTGGGACCAAGACACAATAGATTTATTAAAGTACATTTTATGTGTCATTTGGCAACCTAGTTTCAAAGCAAACTGCATCCTTTTGAAGGACATTAAAATCTTGGCTTTTTAAATTCTTTCTCGTTATTTTGGTATTAAAAAGGATTATTTCATGCTTGCTTAAATCGCCCTACTTTTTACTATTTTGCATGTCATGGATGTAATATTTATCAAAAGGTGGCCTACTTTAAATACGTATCCCAATTGCTTATTTTCTGTAAGTAACTGACTCACAGAGTGAACAGTCATGCCATCCAAACTTAGTAATTCATTGTATATTTCTTGCAGCTCTAAATTTTCTACTTATATCTGGGCAGATTTCAGGTGTCTAAATAATTCTATTCTGGATCTCTGGATACCCCAGAAAAGCTGATCACAGTGCCTATTTTGTGACCAAGTAAGGCTCAAATTCCAGTGTATCATCATGTTTCTCCTCTCAAAAGATATAAAAGACTGACATTTCAAAGACAAATATCTACAGGCCAGAAACTAAAACAAATGATAGGAAAAAGATTAAACTACTGTTCATTGACAGTTGATATTATTTTGACGCTTTCTGAGTTGAAAATTTTCAAAAATTTTTGGCCTAAGTTTTTTTTGTTTGTTTGTTTGTTTAACATCTCAGTACTCAATTCCTGTTAAGGATAAGAGGCAATGAGGAATGAAATAATCCTAGGTATGACAGGAATTCTTACTTTTGCTTAGTTGTTTCTTTTTGCTCCTGTGGGTGGCACTTCATTGCCTTTTCAAATCCATACATTATCTAAGTTTTTAATTTCCCATTTTAATGAATCTTCTTAAAGTTTGGCCAGAGTTCCACTTGCTGATGCATATTCATTAAAAAAAAAAAAAAGTCCTATAGAGGAGTTCCATTTCAGATTAGTATAACAAAATGTGCCTACATGCATGTATGCACGTGAAACGTTGGTCTAAGCTTCCAAGATAGTCAATAGAGATCTTGTTCAGTGTAGCATAGAGGGTAGTAATTTCGTCAACAAGTAGACACCAGGTTTCATGCAGTTGTCCTGACTGATCTCCACCTGGCATTCCAAAAAGATGTATATATTCGGTATGTCCTGAATCACATTTGTACAGCCCTACTTTTAAGTCTCAACAGTACTGGTGCCTCAGATATCACCAGGCACCTCCTGAGCTGAGGCTCTACTTGCAGGAATACTGAAGCATTCATGGATGCAACTCAGTGCAACTAAACTGGGGTGCCTTGGCTGACTGTCCCTGAACTCATCCTTGCCCTTACTGTCACTAAGATTGCAGTTCCACTTTCAAATAACCCTGATCCAGTGTCTACCCCTGAAACTCCAGCTCTGGATCACGTGCAGTGTAGTCTGTGTCACGCCATATCTTGTCTGCTACTTACCCTTATGCTTTCTCATGCTATAAATAAACATCCTCAATGTCATGCTGTAATTACACCACTGTGACACGGGCATGTGGGGCTTAGGGGAGACACTGCTGTGCACTGTGGACACACAGACTGGATTCGGTTGCCTACTTATATTCAATGTTAGTTTATGTGTTGATAGGTACCTCAACTTGCCTTCAGCTGCAGCTCCAGAAGGATGTGGATTTTTTGTAAAGTCCTTCACACCAGCCCTGTGCAGATGGCTTGGATGCATCAGGCTGCATGAGTGGCACTGAGAGCCAGTAATCAATCTTTGTAGTTGTTGTTTTTAATAATACAGATATATATTTTTATCATGTAGTTCATAATGATAATTATAATATTGGCATGTTTTCTTTTAAATATTCCAAGTCCTTCCATTGCATAAATTGAGAAAAAAATTCATATTTCATAAATGAAATGAAAATTCTGCCTTTATGTTTGCAGGAAACAAGATGAAAATGTCAGCCAAGTGCTAGATTCTGGGGATCACGAGGCAAATAGGTAGAACCCCAAGTTCACTTATGATACAACATATAATTTTTGATCAAGTTCATTCTTGCTTTAATTTTGGCATGCACACGGGATTCCTGCTATTTTTGTGTACTTATAGTTGATGTTATTACATTTATTCAAAGCAAGATTAGGGCCAACCTCTTTCCTTAGGGAAAAGTGCCAACCACCAGTGCAGTATGGGATAAATTCATTAATTAACAAGTTGTGGAAAGGCTGCAGAAAGAGAGAGTGTCTTAGGACATTGAAGCTCTGGAACAGCTTTAATTGGCAAAGCACCATCTGACATCAGTGTTCCTCTGTCTGAGACTAAAAGTCATTTGTAAACAAACTTTGAGACATTAGTGATGACATTTAAGAGATGAAATCTGAAAACCTGTCCTGGTGAAACCAAAACAGAATAAATGATTCCCAGTGAGTCAGAAAATAGTTCAGAGCTCTAAAGAAATGAGTCAGAAACTAAATATACTGAGTAGGCTAAAGGCATGAAAAAAATAACTTTAGCAGTAGAAAGAAGCTGCAGGAAACTCAACCTAATTCAGTCAGTGACTAATGTGATCAAAATCTGTGAACCAATTCGTTTGTATTAAATATGGAATGAGGTATTTTGATCGCTTTGAGAAAAGTAGAATTGAACAATCTGTTTGCTAGCAATGGGAATTAAGTGGTTCATGAGAAAGATAAAGGAAGAGAAGGGAAGGTTGGGAGGGTTTGGGAAGGTTTGGGAAGGGTCACCAAGAAGCGACAGAAGTTGTACTGCTCCCAAGAATAGAACAGAGCTGGTCAATGCATCCTGTAGCCAATGGGCAGCCTGCAGTCTGGAGGGCTCAGAGACCCATGCCATTGCTTTGTTGTAGTAAGTACTTCCAGCTGCTCTGCTTACTGTGGTATGCATCCCTGTAATTACATCAGCTGTTCATGTAAATATGACTGGCAATAAAATGTTCTTTACCATTACTGAATACTCAGACTGGAGTTTTGTGATACTCATGGCAATGTGAAAGCTATACATAAGCAGTGAGGGCATGAGTCACCACTCTTTGCCCCTGCTTTAGTCGTTAACAGTAAGTCTGCACATAAAATGTAAGCTAACTGTAGAAAGCATTTTAATCACTAATTTCTCTGTTCTAAATAAAATTATCAGGCTGGGGAGATTTACACCCTCAAAATGGAGTTGCAGATGAGATCATACTGGACATCTTACAACAAATTTCCTGCTGGTTCCATTGTCTCTTGTTCTGCTAATATGAGCATCTATGGAGAAGTATTCTTAGGGGTAATATTTCCTTATGCTGAAAGTTTGGGTGTTGAAGAGGAGGGAAATGTACTTATTCTATTTGTTAGAACTACAGTGAGATCTGCAAAGAGGGTGTGCAAAATATATACAGGTTAAAGGCAGAGAAGTAGGTGATGGTGCCTGGGTTTACTATGTGTACTTTGATTTGGCAAGCAGTCTAAGAACAAAAGAGCAGTATGGAAGTATAGAGGGCATGAGGGAGATATGAAAGCACAAACTAAAATGACTAATAAACAGGATAATAGAAAAGTAGCTATATTTGGGAGATAGTCAAATGAACACCTTTGCAACTATTACCCAAGAACAGATTCCTGTTGTGTCCAAACAAGAAGTTCTAAATAATTCAGTGTTACTTTTTCCATTCTCGACATAGACAGTAGCAAGAGATGAAAAGGGACAAAAAGTTTAATTAGACTTTTCACCAGTTTTATGCTATGGTTAAAAATAGCAGTTGAATTTCTCAAACTTACATTCTGATTTTTTTTCCTGTGAAGGTAATGTAAGCCTTACATTTTCCATTGCAAATTATTAAAAAAGATAAATCAGAGCATTCTCAGTGGAAGACAATTCAAAATTGATTGCTAATGGGTTTATTCCATATGAAGCATACTGAGAAGAAACGGTCAGACACCACGATTATGCTTTTCTTTCCTTTCACACTGATTACTCCTACACGGAAGCAAGGTCAGAGCTGTGTCCTGACAGAATCAAGAACACAAGCATTCATAAGAGCTCACAGATAAAAAGTAATACATATATTCCTAGGTAAAAAAACAAACAACAACTCCTCCCACCAAAAAAACCAACCAACCAACCAACCAACCAACCAACCAAAACTAATGGGATGATGGTAGGATGGTCAGATCGTTTAACAAATAATTAATAAATTATAAAGTCTAATCTTGTAGGTATTGAGTCCTATGGAATTATTCAGAGGTCTTAGACTAAGACAGAATAGTTCTTGGTGCAGACAGTGCTCCTTTTAGATAGAGAGACAATGGTAACCCTTAAGGGTTTTCAGAGATATTCAGGGATTCTACACACTTACAAAGTTCCTGAGTCTGACTGTATAGAATATTGAGTCCAGAGGTATCTGAATATGCTACAGAGAAGGCATCTGCTTTTCTGCACTCTTTATGGTACATAATTAGCAGATGGAAAATAAAAGGGAAAAGGAAGGCCTACCAGCTATGCAACAGCTCAGTCCAGGGATAGCCATATTGCTGTTCCCTGTATTTCCTAAAAGTGCACCTCTAGAGAAAGGAAGAGAAATTCAGAATAACTTTTGTTATAACTGAATGAACTCTGCCTCACTGCCTTTGAACACTCCAATTTGTATGATGTGTGGAGACAGAATAATGCTGAAATAAATGAATTCCCAAAATCAATATATATATACATATATGGTTTATTTTAAGCTAGTAATCTTACCTCATCTGCAGTTTATTTTTTTCGGATTTGTAAGCTAGCCAGATACAATACCAATTATTATTTACTTATCTCAGATCTCTAGCTCTTTCCTATTGCATCTCCTTATTTGATACAGTCTTGTGTCTGTACCCACTGTAAGATTAATTCAAAAACTGCAGAGAAATAGGTCTTTTATGCCACATTTTCTCCAACTAGTGATAAACATAAGCTTTAAATACCATGGATTTTGCCTTGAGAGTGCCTGTATCATTCCACCATGAAGAGTCCAAATGAGAGTTTGTATTTGATTAGTTGAGTTCCATCATGTGTCATGTGGAATTCTTTTCCATCACCACATTTCCAAGTTCTAAGGTGACTGGCATGGCAAAGATTATAGCAACAAAAAGTATAGGCTCTTCAGCGATAAGTTTTGAGAGTAAGTGCAAGGTAAGTGTGTGAAGACTGATGAACATTCCGTTTAAAAATCTTCACAGCTCAAAGGTAATTATTTTTTAAGAGGTAGTTACATGTGTTAAATTATTAAGATACCTCCTGGGTTTATCATGCCTTCCATCACTGATCCTTAGAGCTAACATTAGTGATAATAATAGACAATGGCAATAACACTTAGCAATTAATGGTGACCTCTTTTCTGAAGATCAAATATAAATTAAGCTTCACAGTCTTCTTCTGAAGTCGTATATCCATTTACATCCATGGGTAATATATTGTAAGCTCCTATTATCATTTACCACATTCTTACTTTCCCTACTTTTGAATTATGATCCCTTTTTACATCTTCATTTGAATTACATTGTAGGTTTTTGAGAACATAATTACCTCTTCCTTTACATTTTCCATTGGCAAGTACTGCACTGCATGACTGCCGTAATATTAATGATCCTAGGGCCTTAAAAAATTATCATAAGACTGTCAACAGCAGAGTATGAACAGGCATCAATTAAGAATTCATACAACTTACACAGATTTTAAAGGATATTTCAAGGATGACCCACACAAGCTCCAGGTGGATTGTCCTGAATGTACGTGTTCCACTATTAGAAGCCATTCTCTGTAATCTTTCTGATCTTCCATCAGCATGTGGTGATGGATTAATGTAGGGATGTGTTAGATCCCAAAATAACTTACTGAAATGACACATCACTGGAAGGATCATGGTTATTATGTAGTTTGAAACCCAGAAGGTTGCATATAACTATCCTGAATGAAGATGAGGTAGATTTGTTTCATTAAAAGCATTTAAAATTTTAAAAATTAATCTTATCCCAAGCCATTTTCTTTCACCTAGAGAGACAATGTTCATTTTCTCCTTTCTTCCTCCTCTCAACTGACTTGAATGTACTTCCAAGGGTCAAGACTTCTGGCAGGAGTAAGGGAAAAGGAACTTGCAATTGATGTCATAAAAACACTGAGAATCTGAATATTCCTTTTTCATATGAAATGGCTGTAGAATATTTTTGTACTAATTGGGAAGTGTACATCATGTTAAGACTCCCATTTCAATATCACATTTCATACACTACATGAAGATATGAACCTAAACCTTGGACTTGAAATCTTTTATTTTGAGGGATATTTCACATTCAAGTCCAAGTTTAGACTGCAAAATTTTACTGCTGTAAGAGGTCAAACCAAACTTAATTATTGGTGAGTGCTTTGCTTTGCGTTTCTCCAATGTGATATTTAAATGTAGATGCTGTCTTCTGGGCTATCACACCCACTGTGACATCGTAACATTGTACATAGTGATGAAACTGCACCTGTTAAATATGTAACGATGACCTTTTTGTACTGTTCCTCCTGAAAGCTCATCAATGAGGTGGAAAATTTAAGGTTCACAACACAAAGGTCACCCATCACTTAAATTATGCTTGGAGGGACTTTGGAGGAATTAAAGACATATTCATTAACATGTCTGTGTTTTGAGAAGCTACTTCTTCACAAGGTAACCATTTAAAAGTTGCACTACTTATAAATAAAAAGTGATCTGAGTAGAAGAAATGGTTTTATCTCAAACAAATCAACAATTAACAGTCTAGTAGAGGTGTAATTTGATCAGCAGATAGTTGGCATTTCCATTCCTCCAGGTTTCATTTAGCAATTACATTGCATCACTATTTTTTCAGACTTGGCACTACAGTCATTATTGCTGTTGTCATGCCGAATGTAGGACCAGCGAGGTTTAGGATCAATGTATCTGTTCCACACTCTTATTCACCATTCTTTATATTTGTTGCAAATAATCTTTTGTGAACATTCTGTGGCAGTCTCATCTATTTTTCTGAAAAAATATGCTCAAAAATGGCTTTGCTCCTGTATTCTGATACCTCTGATATACTGTTTGCGCGTAAGTATACTACAAATAAAAGAAAATCAGTTCCAATTACAAACTGAATGTCGGTGTTGCCTTTCACTCTTGGACACAAATGATGATCATTCCATTGAATCAATAATATGTTTGCTTAATGTTTTTATTTGGTAAAATAAAGATCTTTAGTTATTCTCAAAAATTTAGTTTCATCAAATGAACTTTACTTGTAAACTGTGTATTTTGGAAGGCAGCAACTGATATTTTCATATCTTGGCAAAGGCAAACTACAAACGCATTAAATGGATAGCTGAATAATAATATGATTTAACTGATACTTTGCAGATGGGTGTTTGTGACCTGGGACAACCTTGATTATTTGCTTCTTGCAATCAAGCTTTCATGCTGATTACTATTTACGGGCTACAACACAGTGTTACCTAGCTCTGGCACAGATATCTGGGTTTGCTGTGCTATGTACCATGTGAAGAAATATACTCTGAGGTAATTCAGAACAAGTATCTAACAAATAAGAGGAGTGGACAAAGAAAAAAATAAGAATATGAGACAGTAACATTATGTAGC
The DNA here is from genome assembly GCF_003031625.1 of Empidonax traillii. Taxonomy (NCBI): domain Eukaryota; kingdom Metazoa; phylum Chordata; class Aves; order Passeriformes; family Tyrannidae; genus Empidonax; species Empidonax traillii. The sequence continues at coordinate 875,734 of NW_020955664.1, read as the reverse complement.
TAGAAGATTATTTCAGATCTCACTCAGATCTCAGATATCCTTTAAAAGATATGTTGTTTAGGGTGAGGTGAATAAATGGCTCATTTACAGAAGACGTGGCAGAAGAGCTCCAAATGTGTAGTTTGGTGGTGTCTATGAAACCAACAATTCACATGACGAACTAAATTTGAATTTTCGTTTTAAAGGATTTTTTTTTCAATTATGACATTTATTTTCAGTCCAAAAGAGAATAAAGTTTTGGCTTCTGTTTTGTTTTAAAAGATGTAATAAAAATATTGAATAAGTCAAGATTGTTTATATTGATGATATTCTATGTATGTTTTTACAGCTTTACATTTCAAACTGGACTTGAAATTCCACTTTAAAATTTAAAAATGCCAGAAATCTTTTCAAATACAATTTAAAAAATGATAGTTTTCTAATGCAAGGTCTAATAACTATGTGGTATTGTGAGTTGGGAAGGCTTTGGAAATTTAAATCCAGGCAAGAAAATCATAGCCAATCTGTTCACCACCAGTGCATGGATCAGCGGAAAGGCTCATGTTTAACTTGTCTAAGAATTCCTGGTGAAACCAGCGGAACCACTCACAGAGGTCTTGATTCTGTAGCTTCTTTGTGATGTGTCACAAAGAGTCACAGAGTATTCTGTGTTGGAAGGGACCCACAAGGATCATCAAGTCCAGCTCTTAGTTGATAAATTCTATGGGGATCGAATCCATGATCTTGGTGTTTTTAGCACCATGCACTAACCAAGACAGGCTTGCACAGTCCTGGCCATAAATAGCAGTAATACCTTAATCAGCTTATAAAAATAACTGCACTAGACCAGAGAAATATCTGGTTTGACTGGTATTGTCACTCTGACAAAAGCCAAGAAAGTATGTAAAAAAAAGCATACATTATCATGGAAGAGCATCTCATGTTTTCTCTATAAATAGCTGGCTACAATCAAAGTTCAGTTTAGGGGCTTCTGGTCCTACAGTTACACCTACATCATTGTCATGATCCAGTCCTTTCTTTCCATTAGTATATGTAATTTATTTTTCCATTATTGAATTTAATAATGTGGTGAGTCCATCTTGGTTAGTCACCAGTTGCCCACTGAGGGAATACAGACTGCTCCAGCCCGGATCCCCTGTGATGTCACAAGTCCTGCCAACAAACCTGCTCCATCATGGGCTCCTGTCTGCACGGGGCCACAGGTTCTGTCAGGAGCCTGCTCCAGCACAAGCTTCTCATGGGGTCACAGCCTCCTTTGGGCACTTGCTCTAGCATGGGGACCTCCAGGGGCTGCAGGTGGATCTCTGCTCTCCCATGGATCATCATGAACTGCAGGGGCACAGCTGTCTCACCATGGGCTGCACCATGGGCTTCAGGGGAATCCGTACTCTGATACCTGGAACACCTCCTCCCCCTCCTTCTTCACTCACCATAGAGTCTGCAGGGCTGTTTCTCTCACACATTCTCACTTTTCTCTCTCTCTACAGTTATGCAGGTTTTCTTTTCTTCTTCTTAAATATGTTATCACAGAAGCTTTACCAGCATCCCTCATGGGCTCAGTTTTGATCAGCAGAGAGTCTGTCTTGGAGCCAGCTGGAATTGGCTCAATCCAAAAGGGAAAATGCTTCTTCTCACAGAAACTACTGTTGTGGTTCACCTGCTACCAAAACCTTGCCACATAAGCCCAAAACACTTTCAGACTCTACAACACTCTTTGTTGAAGTCTGTCACATTTCTGCTCATAGTAAAAAAGAGATGTAATTTATTAGTGAGTAATATTCAGACACTTCCACATTTGTCTTTTTCCCATTTTCTACAATCATAGGAAGATGTACATTGTATTTTCGTACTCTATAAAACTTTTCCTTTCTTAGCTTTGCAACTGATTTTCTCAGGAAATGTAAATGGTAAAAAGCGTGTCTGATAAACCTTGCCAAAACCAGAACTGAAGTTTATTGAGCCCAGAGAAGAACAGCTCTGATATTAAATTGTAGAAGTTTTATTTTCATTCAGAGAAGGATATTAAATATTTTTGGGGTGAGAAGATTCTGAGATTAAATTCAGCTATGATACAAAAAGTCCATATTTATTCATTCCACTTTTCTATCATGATGAGTTTGATTGACATACTTTGCATTCCTTAACAGGGGAATTAGAGCAATAACTAATGTCTTCAAAGTATTTTTGTGACAAAATCCTTCACTGATGTAACTGAACATGAAAGAAACAAGACAGAAAATCTCTTATAAAAGAATTAGAATAATATAACAAACTGTTTTGTACTAGAAGACGTATGAAGTCCATTTACTCCATTTCATATGTGTAATATTATGTATTACTACAATACTTCAGTTTCAATTACCTCAAAACAATGATGTGCTTTCAATAGAATAGTTCATAAATATTGAAGATTGTAATCTTCGTCCAAGCCTGTTGAGGCTCATTTCATGCCACGGCCTGCTGCCAAGAGAGAAGTTTGCTATAGAGGCCAACAAAATGTATTACGCTAGGGTTGGTTGCCTAGTATTTTTAGAGTGTTTTCTGGGATGATGTCAAGTTGCTTTTGGCAGACACCGGGAGGATCAGGTTGACACTTGGCCACAATTTTTGTGGAGCAGACAAAGGGGAAGAAATATATGGTCCCTCTATCAGCTGTGGAGATGGTGATGGATACAGGAGAAATTTCGTAACTACAGCAAGAGAAATGGAATAACACTAGAGTGAGGCATCAGCAGTATAGGAGGGATTCTTCAACATTATAATTTTAAGGAGTTTTGGCCCTCAGACCTCTTCATTTTGCTATGCCTCTGGAGTCATGCCTGTGTCAGATAAGTAAATTTTCAAAAGTAACTTTTGGGCCAGTTAGTGCATTTCGTAAGTAGAAAGCAAACTGTTAAGGGTTTCCTATGACATCCTTTGGTCTGATTTGTTTAAGGTTTCATCTGAATGGTATTATATCCTCTGCACAATTGAGAATGATGTTGATTATGTCTAAACCAGCATGATGTTATTCTAACAACTTTTTTCCTCTGAAATGTATTTGAAAACTCAAGTTGAAGTTGAAAAATAGAAGGGAAAAAAAGAGGTGATAACAGGGTAGTTCACTTTGGCAAGAGAAATGAAAACTTTTTATTTTGAAACAAGCCCAATATGAACCTTTTTGCTACTGCATCTAAATAAATACATAGTGGTGCTACATGAATCTGTCTACTATCTTTATGTGTGTGTTTGAGCTGTTTGTGTATCTGCAGTCATTCCTTTAAGGGTATTTTGTGAGAGACACTTACAGAAGTGGCCCTCTCCAATAAAGGCCCTCCTTAGAAAATTCAGGATTGAAGAAGAGATAGGAGACTGACTGAAATGCTTAGCCAGAACTAGAGATTTAAGTTCCTCTCACACACACACACACACACACGCACGCACGCACACACACACGTAATACCCCCTTTGTATGATAACTGGAAAATTTCCATGTTGAGCTTACACTGCCTAAAGAATTATTCCACCCTCCCTTTTCCCCTGCTGTGTTTTCCCATTGCTGCCTTGCACTGGCTCCATAAACAGCTTGGGAAAGGAAAATAAATTAGATTTTTGCTGTTACAATGTCATGAGTGTTATAGTGCTGGGGAAAGAAGGTGAGAAGGTGTGACTAAGAGAGGTGAGAGAGGGTATGACATGCTAATGGGAGCAGCATTGCTGCAGATTGACATAGTAATGATTCTGCTTCTCAAACTCAATAATTAGTATTTTTACATGAAGGACCTAAGTCAGCCACCAGAAGTAACTCATGATGGAGGTAAAGAAGACTAATAACTTTTGGTTTTCTTGTTACTAGTGCTGTCACTGCAGCATCCTTTGATCCCTAAGTTTCACATAAAGAAAAAGATACCTAGGGAGAAAGCAGGATTCTAGCTCCTGTAGCTACAGAACAGAACTAAATGACATCTGAGTAAGCTGGAAAATTTTTCGAACCTTCCAATTCCTTCAAATGTTTAATGATTGTTAACAAATTACTGATACTTCCTAGGACTTTTTTTAGCTTTAGAAAAAATTAAAAATAAGCCATTTCAAATGTAATTGGAACAAACAACTTATTCAGATGATTAACCTTCTTTGCCTTTTCTTGGAAACTACTCAAGACTAGAGAATGTATTAGAGCTAAAGCTGTTAAAAGATCTGAATTTCTGTCTCATGATAAAATTTGGGGTTAATAAGAAAAAAATACTAGGGAAAAAATCCTGGGAAAAAAAACCTAGGAGAAAAATAGGAAAATACCATAGGAAAATATGTTTCAAGACATGTTTTGCACAGGAAATATATATATTTTAATGAAGAACAAATGTAAATTTTGTCTTTCCAGTTACCAACATAGCAGAATCTTTTCCGACTCATTTACTTTGGTGTAGATGGCTAGAGAATGATGGGAAATATGAGAGAAAAAAAGTTTTTATTGGTGGGACATTTCTTCCAGAAAGTATCTCTGACAGAAAATTCCACGTCGAGATCCATATTTTCTGCTTTATCAAGACTGGGTCTATGTTACAGACTGATAGATAACAAGGTCTTTTGACTTAGAGAGTTTATATATGACAGAGAAAATAATATAGATCAGAGGAAGAAAAAATCAGGTTTTTTGGTTTTTTAATTGCTTAAAAATTAAATGATCATCTAATTGTTAGTGTATGAAATATCACAAATTAAACCGGATGACCTCTTGCTTCATTCAAAGAGCCTGTGACACAGATACAAAAGTAACTGAGATGTGCTGAGTCCTCCTCAGCATTTCCCTTCCGTCACTGCTCATATTTTCTTATACAAATCTTTATAGTTATGATGCAAACACTATGATTTGATTATTTACCTTCAAAATTAAGCGAATGAATTTGGAAGAAGTTTAAAATCAAGATAAGCAAAAATAATGGGTTCCATTTTAAGGAAGTGATCATATTGAGGTCATCAGCTTATATTACAATCTACATCACCAATTTGTCTTGGCAGCTATAGGGACAAGATTATAGCTTTGAGACGACCATGGAGGCTATTTCTAGTTGGAATTATTCCCCAGCTTTTTGCCAGCACATAAAGAAGAGGAGAAATGCTCCACAGTCCTGTCAGGCAGACACAGTGCCAGCCTGAATTCAACGTCATAAATGTGGGGGCAGGAAGGAATATATAGCTCTCAGGGAAAAGGTGGTTGGTGGTCCTTACGTTAACCTGTGATCTTTTTGATTTTTGGTGTTAACATGCCTATTCATAAGATTATCTGTGCTCATCTATTTAGGTTTTACATGATTCCTTTAGGTATTTGTCTTCTGGAAATCTCTTGAGACCTCTTAGATATCATCCAGCCCATTTCACATACACTTGCTTGGCTCAGTAAATTTTATCTTGTTATGAGAGCTTATATTTCCAGTCAATCTTAGGTTCATTTGTACATCCCTCTGACCACTGCCATCTGTTTTAGTTTCTGACCAACTGCCTTTGTCAGCCTGACCAGTCTATAAATCACACAGAAAATAATGCTTGTGCCCTTATCTGTGTTTACTCATAAGAAAATACCCAAAGACCTCAAAATTTCTTGTATGGTGAATACTTCTGCAAAATTTCCTTCCATGACAATTTAAAGCCTAAATTTCTCAATAAACTTTTTAAATTGAAACAAAAGTTGAAATATAAAAATAAAATATATAAAATAAGAAAGGTTTACAAATACTTCAAACTTTTCTGTGATTGTGTTTGAATATGCATTTAAGTATGTACTTTGAGAGCAGTCAGGAGATTTAGTTAGCTTGATAAAGGTTTATCATTTGAAAAATTTACAATGACTCCTAACACAATGAAACTATATTTAGTTGTGCTCTTTTATGAATTCCAAGAATGATAGAAATCCAGCTTAGATTCTGAACTCTGAATAACCTACTTGTCTGTTTGAAAAATAGTTATCTTGCTATAGGGAATATTAAAAACTAATCATAGAGAACTTATAGAAATATGCTTTTAATTTCTTTTTTGGTAAATATTTGATAAGTTCAGGTCATTTATTTTTAGGATCATATCACGCTTTCCTTAAAAGTATTTTGGCTTCTTTCAGTTCATGCAAATTGTCACAAAACCTGACATGTTTCAACAGTTATATCCCAAATTATATTTTTTCCCCCGTAAAAAATATGTAGGAATAATAATAGTTGTTTTAACTGCATGGTTCAGAGAACACATAAGCTGATGGGATTTTTGTTGACCTCATAAGCAGAAAAATGGTTAAGCATCTTCGAAAATGATATCATTTTCATTAATTCTTTATCAAACAATTTCAAACTCTTGTTTTCTTATTTCAGTTTGTGTTCACAAGTAGCTCAAGAGTAGAAAGTGGGCTACTTTTTCAACTAAAAGTCGATGGGCTCCAGTAAATGATCAGTCAGTTTGTATTTAAATGGTCTAGTCCTTCTTACAGTGAAATAGTTAAAGTATTATTCATGATCAGACTCACACTCTGACTAAAAAAATATATTCAGTGGTGTTACAGTGACTGTTAAAGATGATGTTTTGTTTGCATACAGTATTAATGTCTCATTTACATGACACTCTTCAGCATACCAAGCTCAAGGGGTGCTAAAAGAAGTTTTCTCTAAAAACTGTGAGATATGATTATAAAGTCTGCATGACTTAAATGTCCAAAATGGGCACAACATCCCTAAAATTTTGAGTAGCTGTCTGGATCCACTCCTAGTTGAAAGAAAGGACAACCCAGTCTGCACACTATGCTCCAATACACTTAAGGAAAGAGACAAAGTTACTGCAGCAAACTATCCAATCCATATGTTTCACTGGTCTTGTTTTTTGCTATTGACTTCGTAGGGAAGGTGAATGTCCCTGGAGGCAATGCTGTAGTTCCAGGTTCCTCTGAAAGTGCAAGTCAGTATAGCACGTTAGGTACCTTTATATGTTTGTTTTGTTTGCCTAGTGGCAGCTCCAGGGTCTATTCAAATCTCACCAAACTTGTCCTTAATACTTAGCCAGTCAACAGTTTGACAGTACTTTTTTACCCTATTTTTTAGTGTCAGGTAGGCAAGAGTCAAAAGATGACAAAGAGCAGACCGGACTCCTTTCAAAGGCAGGGAAGTTTCCAGGTGAGGGAAAGCAAGATTTTCCTCCCTGAATAACTTATGCTAATATGCAATTGAAGTATAAAATGTTCAAATAGAAGGAAAATGGAACCTTATAACATGACAGGCAATACTGTATGCTCAGTGCTTCAGCAATCAAACAATTATTGAGCTTTGGGTGCGTCATGGTATTGAAGATGTTTAAAGAGAACAATGGAGTGAGCTTGAAGATTTCGATGAAACATTTCTCCTAGATGGCACAGAGCACACAAAAGTGCCTCTTTAAAAATGTAACAAGCAGGTGAAGGAGGCTGACATCACAGCCTGATCAAAAGTGAAACTGATGTTTCAGGATGCAGTGAGGGATGGGAGAATAAGGGTGGAGAAGCTGCTAACAGCCTTGGAAGGGAAAACAACTAAAAGTGAAAATAAGTATTTTGGCAGGGAGCCAGTGAAAAGATGTATCTAAGTATAGCTTTAACTATAAAAACAAATAATCCAGATGATTTTACTAGAATTACCTTAATTAAGCATATCCATAAATACATTGTTAATTTGGAGCTACAAATAGTAGATACCTGGAATACCCTGGGTTACTGGAGGAATAATATTTAAAAAAAAAACCAAACCAACCAACCAAAAATCAACCAACCAACCAAAACAACCAAACAAACAAAAAACCGCACCCCCAACTCAGAACACAATAGTTCTTTTAAATTTGTTAGAGGTACTTGCTGAACATCGGTTAGTGTTTGGTGTAGTGTTTGGAACACATATTTCAAAATTCTGCTACAGAATGTATTCTTTTGGACTTATAAAAGGCTAGCTGTCCTTCCAGAATCTCTCTGCGTGTGATAAGCAGGAAAGGACTCCTACTGGAAAATGTCAGCCTTTCTAAATCTCTAGGATGCCAGAGAGAGAGAGATACATTTAGCTATGATATATAGATGTCTGCATTAATAACTAGCATCTTTGCTGAGGAAACTCCCTTGGGGATGCCATGTCCACATCAATGAAATGCCCTCAGACTGAGATGTATTATCTTGGCAGCTGTTGTGAAGTGAAACTCACAAAATCCGAGATGGTGATGCCTGCCAATACACATTAACAAATAAAAGAATGAAAGGAGATGCAATCACAAAAGCTGAGGTGAAATATCACAGAGATTTGACAGAGCCAGTAATGTAAGACAGCTCATTCAGTGTGAAGGCTGAATGTCTGTCTTGAATTTACTTTGTGGTCTATTATTCTAGAGCTTTTGCTGAGAGGGTGATCAACCATTAGTAAAGTCTATAGAGACCAGGTAATCTAAACTTTCATTTCCACAACTGATCATCTCTTTCATTAAGTGGTTTAATACGACCTTGAACACATTTATTTTTCTGGATTTATGTAGGACGTTTTTGTAACAGTTTTAAACGACATCTAGTTTTCAGAGCTTTAAAGGCATAGTGAATAGTTAAAATACTTTAATAGCTTTAAATGCAAGCATCATACCTGTTCTTATAAACATGTGCAAACATGTTGTCTGGAAATAATCATCTATTTATAGGTTGAATTAACATATGGCTAATGAAAAATAGACTGATGAAAAACACTCTTTTATATTTTATCTCCTCTGTCCAGTTGCAGAGGGCAGTGATAAAGCGGCTTTTTTGGGTACCCAGAGTCCAACCAGGGTCAACCCACTATTGACCACTTAATACGTTGAAAAGCCACAATATGGTCTCCCTGGATACTTATCTTATCTAGGTTGAACAACCTCAACTCCCCCAGACTTTCAATTGTTATTCCCAAATACTACAAAATGTTTATTAGCCAGTTAAGAAAGGTTCTACCATTTTCATCAAATTAACTATGTTTCCAGATATATTAATTTGGGCTTGAAGGTAGAAATTGATCTGAGAGGATATTATTAAAGAGGCTAAGGATAGTAGCCCTATTTCCACACCTATGACTCAATCTCCCAAAACTTTTAAGCAAGAGTTTTACCATTAGCATAATACAACAGAAGCTCAGCTGCTCCAAAGCCACTTTTTGCTTTCTTCTTTAATTAAAGAAGGAAGGAAGGCATTTCACTAGGATTAGCTTTGTGTGTAAATGAGGTCAAATCTCAGGACAAAAAAAAAATATTCAATGTTAAGACTTCTGCCTACAAGGCTGCTTTCAAATACTCTCCCTGCTCAGGCAACAGTTGTCTACTAAAGCAAGTACAGAGCTAGGAGAGTTCATGCTGGAATGTACGGTTTCAGCAATTCCTGTCAGATTAGCCCTTAGGCTCCTCTTCAGGCTTTTCTTTTTCTCTTCTATTTTACTGTAAAACAGCTTATTTTCAAATGCATGATATAGTAGATCAGTTGATTAATTATTTAAGGCTTGTTGCAATCAATATTTTGGAATGGCCCTTGGGCGTCAGCTATGTCTCACCTGAATGTTGAGAAGAAATTAAGCAGAGATTTTCTTCAGTTTTCTGAAACCATAATGCTACCCTTTGCTTTCCATGGTGCCATCTGGCTAGAATAATCACATATCACTCTCTTTTTGTCTAATGCAACTGAAGTATATTAATCAATAGACCTTAACTTCATAGAAAGACATAGCATTAAACTGAGAGAGAAAAAAGGGTTTCCTGCTCAAGTTGGGACTTCATACAGAACTTCATACCAGCTAAAAATACAAAATGCCACGCTGCATTGGTCTTGATGCTACATTTATCTAGCTTGTGTGCGTGATCATTCTCAAAGATTTTTCTAATTTTCAGTAGAGCACTGACAGATAAATGATTAGATTTATAGTCTGAGAAACAGTGGACTATGAGTTTTTTTTAGGATGTCAGTTCTCCACAGATGAAGTTCAGAGCATTTACTTAATTATATTGTATCTCAGGTGTCAAAGCAGAGAGCATGAGGAGATACTAACATTCATTTTTAGCTACCATTTAGAGATCCTTTGGTGACTCATTCAATAAATTGAAATATATTACTACTAATTATTGTCAGTTTGAAGAAGTAGATTTTGCCTTGCTTTCTTCATGGTTTAATTAGTTCAGTTCCCATGTTTATAGGTGTTATTTTTTTTTGTCTGTGTTAGTTTGAGTTACTCTTGTTTTAGTTCAAGAATATTCTAAATTTATTCTGTTAATATTTCTCAGCTTTGTTGCATTTCCTTTTAGAGTCCTGTTGATGCTCATAACAGCATCAGGAAGGGCCAAAGGTTCTTAAGGAACATTAAATAAATAGAGCTGGACCAAAATACCATTAGCTTTTCAACCTGAATAAAGTTGCATGTTCTCATAGGAATGATGTGTTTATAGTCTACTCAAAATTAAAATTAACTTTTTTTATGACCCACAGAAGTGATAATTTGGAGTGCCTCATCTCAATTCCTCTGTGTGGACTGGACTCTGGAAGTTGCATTACTTGGAAAATTGTTAACCAATGCTAATGTTAATTAAAAAAAAAAAAAAAGGGAAGAGTAAAACCTGTACTTCAAATCAAGGACAGAAGGAGAGACAGGAAGAGCAAGACATTCTGTGATGCCTTCAGAGGTGGCATGCACCTAACCAAATCTCATCAATGTTATAACCTAAAGTTAAAGGAGATGAATCCTTGCTCAGCCAGATACAAACATATTGTTATCTCTGGTACTGTAGGAAGCTGGTGAACCTGGGTGTCTGAAGGCAGTTCCTTCCCCCCCATCTCAAGGCACTAAATGAATTATGTCATTTGCCATATGACAAATATTTAGAATGTACTCTGCGTCTTACCTATCAACACAACAGGTAGCAAGTAAAATTTCCAGTAACTATGGCCAACTTCTTTCACTTTTACATAATCTAGCTTTCATGTATTTAAACTCTTTTCAGGATCTGTGCATGTAGAATGCAGAAAGTTCAGTGATTTCCAGGTTCCTCAAGGTTTTCAGGGCAGTAGTGGGAACTATGCAGAAAGTAGGTACTGCCCGTACCCACAGTAAACTCACTTTCCCCCTGAACATCACAGAAGACATAGTCAGTGATACAAATTTATTTTGAATTCAGGGAACAGAAAGGCCGTTGGGAGAAAGGAGTTTTTTAAGTTTAAGAATGTTGTGGATTAGCCCAGCAGGTAGCTGAACACCATACAGCCTTTCACTCCCTGCCTCCTGTGGAAAGGAGGATAGAATTGGGATAAAAAGGTAACACTTGTGGATTGAGATAAAGACAGCTTAATAGGAGAAAAAAGATGGAAAAGTAATACTTATGATAAAAGACTACATAAAACAAGCGTTGCACAATGCAATTGCTCACCACCCACTCACTGATGCCCAGTCATCTCCAATCAGAAGCCACCACCCTCTGGTCAACTTCCCCCCCCACCTTTATATACTGCCATCTGTTCTGAAATATCCCTTGATCCAGCTGGGGTCCTCTGTCCTGGTTGTGTTCCCAACTGCTTGTGCACTCTCAGCCTCCTCACTGGTGGGGTGGGGTGAGGAGCAGAAAAGTTCCTAACTTAGAGTAAGCATGCTCAGCAATAATGAAAACATCAGTGTCTTCTCAGCATTATTTTCATACTGTATCCAAACCAGCACTGTACTGGTCATTGGGAAAAAAATTAATTCTATCCCAGTTAAAACCAGGAAAAAAGCATTCAAGGATACTGTTGCTCAAAACATCAAAACTCCAAGGGATGGCTGAGGAATAAAAACTTATGGAAGGCAGGTTTCTGAAGAGACGATTGGGTGAAAAATCAGAAGAAGACACAAAAAAGTTCACCTCTGATAATAATACCACTGACTATCCTTCAGGATAGTCTATCTATAGATATCTATACCTTCTATCTGGATATAAGAAATAAATTTTAAACAGAGAAGTGAAAATAAGCAGAACAGTTACTAAATAGTAGCACAATACATTTATTAAATAGTGGTACAATATGCGTAATACAAATCAGTAGCACACCTTCAAGATAGCAAATACATTTATTTTGCTTTTCAGTCCACCTGCTGCCACACCATGGAGTTACCATTCTCTGTTTTCAGAAAGGATTTCTTTAGTAGAAATTCTGACTTTTATGCAAAACATATTCATTTTTTGCTTTTATTCATTTCTTTCTCCCATCTCCCACTCATTTTCATTTTTTCCAACTATTGAAACTTCCTGTTCTATCACATTCTGAGCATTTTGAGACTGAAAATGTCCTTCATTTGTATTTGTATTGATTATACGATGTATCATGCTCCTTTGATCCTGGATTCTATGCATCACAGCAAAGTGGATAACGGCAAAACAGTTTTGAATGGCAATAAAGAGGGAATAGTGTCACTGGATTCTCTGAACAGTAATCAAGTTGTAATTGCAGTAAATGATATTGACCACCCTTTCCACAGACACAAACAAAACTCTTCCTCAAGGCTCTAAAATTCTAGTTTGCCCACTTTCCCCCTGTTACTTAGTTGCTGAGTACTACATGATTATTGTCTGCCATAGCTCGTAATGCTGGAGGCACTTTGCCACCTCCCCTCTGTCATGGATTCAAGTCCAGCTTCTGTGCTTTAGAGAGGGGACACATCGTGCCGTGTTCAAATCAACATAACAACATAAATTTTTATGTAGGAACTATACCCAAAAGCAAAACAATTGCCATTAATGTTGCAATATATAGTAATGATAAGCTGACAAACATGCACGAGTTCACTAACACAGGAAAACACACAGGGATGAACCCTGTCACTTGGAGGCCAGCAGGCATCATTGCAGAAGTTTTCCACCTACCAGCCTTGTTGATGTTATTGTTACTAATTTATACAGCTTACTGAAAACACTGGTTAAAATTACCTACATTATTCATGTATTTGCAGAATTACAAATCATTCACATGCTATGGGGATAGGGATCTGTGAAGAGCAGTTATTCATATATAGACCAACAAAGCCCAGTGCAAGTCTTCTCAAACATATTTATTGGAGAATTAAAGCTGTTTTCTCATAACAAATTGGAAATCTGTGGTGCAGAAATATTATGCATAACCTTGTAAATCAGATTAACTGGTGTTCCTTCTTTCATACAATAAATTCCATAAGGAGCATCTGTTCAAGCCAGTGCCTGATGCCTTGGCACCAGATCAGAGAGCTTGCTGCTTTCTGCACTAATTTTGGAATCTGGTCCAAGTGGGAACATCATTACTTAAAGTCAAATCTATTTTACACTGAGATTAACACAGTGTGATACCTGCTCATTGTGGTCTATTAGTCCTTGTACCATTTGAGCAGTCAGCTGTGGTGAGTTCAGCAGCTCGTCTGCTCAGTTGTAAATGCTGCTACATTTCATAACATTGACATTCAACACGGCTGTGGCCTGTTTTAAGCAAACACACCATTACAGTTGATGAGGCAATTAGAAACACAAAGAGGTCTGAAAAATCAAAGAATTTCACTAAAAAACTGATCCGGTTTTTAACTAGAATTTCATTGAATTTGGCAAGAAAAATATTTCTTATGAAGACAATGTGAAAGATCTTTGAGAAAAAGCTGTTTAAGACTGAGGATGAATAACTGTAGGGGCAAACTGCAAAGGAACGTAATGGGGTCTTCATTTCCTATATAAAGAATAGAAATTAATTTTAGATCTCACTGACTCAAGGGAAGGATCCAAGATGAAATTCTGTTATGCAACGCAAGTATGGAGGTGCTGTCTTTCTTTGCCTTAATGGGAAAGGTTTGTTGGAACTGTATAACATAATCTAAAATCAGATTTGTAGTACTGGATTCACTTGAATGGAGAAATGTTTAAATGAGGCTTAGGATCCGAATGCATAGACATGAACTCAACAGGCTCCTAAATCATACTGAAATAAGAGACTGATTTTTGCCCTAGCCATTTAAAACTAGTTTTGCAGAGTCATCAATTTGCGCTAATGAAGGGTTACATAATATCCCAATGCTTAAACTAGTCAATACTCAACAGTTTTAAATGTAACTTCAATAATGAAAGGGATACCAGCCACTCCATAATAAAGCCATTAAATATTCACAGCTGGTACTGAACCATTTAAAAGAAGATAAAGAACGTAGTCTATTATCTACACTTTACAAAATATTCTTAGGAAGTTTTTCTTTAGTTTGTTTGTTTGTTTGTTTTATTGTTTTTTGATTTATTTGTTCCTTATGTAAAATCAGGCAGTGGAACCAAGAAAGCTCACAGAAACATGTCAGGAGAGGTTTCCTAATATAAGCAAAGATTTTCTAGATAAACTAGTTCCTTCACTGGAACCTAATACTATAAAATTTTGTAAACCTAGTATTGGATTTTTTTTTTTTCTGGCTCGGTTTCCTATCCTTATTTGAGTGACTAAATCATTTCCATGATGAAGTTCTCACTAGAGCTGGCAATTTATTTTTAAAGGTGGGAAACAATCTTTTTCATGTCCAAAAATACACTGCGTATTTGGTCCAAAAATACACTGCAAATCAAGTTTTTCCCCTGTGAGTAGAGGGAGGAAGGCTTTTGCTGGAATTAGATTAATGAATGGGAATGGTCGGGTTTAAGGCCACACTGGAAGGAGCTTTGAGCAACCTATCAAGCGGAATTTGTCCCTGCCCATGTCAGGGAGTTTGGACTAGATGAGCTTTGAAGGTCCCTTCCAATTCAAACCGTTCCATGATTTTATGATCCTATGATTTGGCTTGTTTTGGGTAGGTTTCTTTGGATATCTAAAAATAAGTCAAAACTAACCAAAACAAATTATACACTATGCAAATGTGGTCACCTTTTCTGAAAAAAAAAAGATGTGTAAGATAGGAAGATGTGTCATCTCCCGCAGCCACTGGTTCCATTCCATTTGCTATACATGGAACATAAGCAGTGGCCAGGAGTGTATGACTGTTAAGACTCCAACTGACAGGGTTAAGATCACAATCAGAAAGTGTTATAGAAGGAAATTCATCTATCCTTCCTTTATAAATAATCAGATGTCTGAAATTCTGCAAGTACCTTTTTTTAATTTTCTTTTGTCACTTTATTTCCATTTTCAGTCTTTGGTTTTCTTGTATAATTAGAATTAAGTATTTTAGAAAAAGACAATCTCTTACCCTGCCTTTGTGTCATGCTTAACATGGTGAGGCCAAGACCTTAGCTGGGGTCTCCAAACATTTAGTACTGGTTGTATTCATAATAATAGTAATTAAAGATTCAGTCAATAGACCTGCCTTTCAGCTACCAAACTATATATTCATGGCTTCCTGACAGACCTGCTCAGAGTTCATATCAGAAGAGTCATGAAACTAATTTTTTTCCCAAATGAATGTTCTGAATACCAATGTGCACAGTCATTTAAAGTGCAAGTAAGGTGCTCTCTTTAAAGTAACCTTGCCATCATCTTCAGTTCCTGTTAGGAAATTTTATGTGCTGTTTTTTGAATGCTTGTTAGACAGAGTTATTGTTATTACAGTAAACATGATGTGGCCATTGTTAAAACAAAGCAAATGTGAGATTTTGTGAGACAAAAATGTCATGTTCATTCAGTGAGATCACCAAAAATGTTGCTGTCTTTACTGTGGTTATGTTTCTTGTAATACATTTATTATTGCACCATCACTCTCAGGAAAAGTTTTTACTTCCATTTCACATGTGAGGATAGAGGGCAGAGAGAAAGGCGTTTACTAGAAAACTCAAGATTAACTGAAGGCCTTCAGAACCTATCTAATCCCTGAATTACACTTCTTTTTGCTGGATGAGTTGTGGTATTGCTCACCTACTGCAAGACCAGAAGATGACATCAGAAAAGACCAGATACAAACCACAGCAGCATTAAGAATTAATATTACATAAAAGTATGTTCCAGGTTGTGAATATACAGAACTGTAATGTCTTTCATTTGTAGAAGCGACCAACTTTTTAATTTGAGAAATATAATAATTAATAGCCTAAGCCAGAACTGGGACTAGATCCAAATGCCAGTGAATAAACCCCAGGCAGCTGCACTCCTGGGGAATTCACAGTGAAGGGTACAGAATCACAGACAAAAGAGTTCCCACTGCAAAGCCCTCTCCTTTCTGACAGAGTATTTCTCTCCTGAAAGTAAAAACCTTCAATCCAATATTGTTAGTCTTATGTGTTCTCATTTCTATCTGAAAATCAAACAAAAAATGGAGTGTATAACCATGAAGGAAAATGAAAGAAAACTTAGAGCATCCCTAGAGACCACTAGGAATTGTGATATCATTAATGATTTCATTTTGAAATGAAATGGTACAGAAAATATATAAGGGAAATCTCTTAGCTAGATAGAAAGAGCTATTTCAAAAACAGAAGATACAGAAAAATTTTATTCTCTCCAGTCTGAAAACAAGCAGAGCAGTCAGAGGTGGCAGCATGTTTCTGCAAGAGCTGTTAAATTTAAAATCCTTTAGTAGAAATTAGCATGAAGTAGGACTTCAAACATTGTTCAGTGGACAAGGCCACAAAGCTGCAGACACACCAGTTAGCAGGAAGGATGAAAAAAAGTGTAGAGAAAAGGCTGTTTCCACAGTGTTCCCTTTGCTCATATAACAACAGTGTTTAAATGAGTCTTTTAAAGTTAAGAGGTGATAATTTAAAAATAAACAGAAGTGAGGTGCAATAAAGTGTAAAACTAGGTCACCATCATCTTAAGAGAAATGAATTTATTACTTCAAAATAGCCCAGAGAAGAGGAGAAAGAGAAGAGAAACTTTGGTATCAAGCTGATACTTAGGAGATGTCTTAGATGAGGAGATAATGAAGAGATTAATTTAATTTGATTAGGTACAGTTATGCTTGAAGTGTATTGTACGTTACTTCTCTAAAATAGTTTAAAAGTTGGTTACTTAAAAAAAGTAGAGCTGGTCTACGTGCCTTTGGATGAGAACTTCTAGTCAGAAAATACCTATTAGCTGAAACTTAAAAACATCACAGAAAAGAGTTAATTAATTTCCTAATTGAACATGTTAAATTTATTTTTAAATTCTGAACATTTTAGTTAATTATTTTTGGAATAAAAATAGTTTTCTAATTCATAATACATATTTGATTTTATTTTACCATGTAGAAAATAATATGAGGCTTTTATAAATGATAAAATGGTCAATATCTAAAGTAAATATTGTAAGATCATTTCAACACATTATTTCAGTGGATTGAATTTTAAGAGGATTAGAAGTGGGGGGTTTTGATTAGCTAACATGTTTGTGATTATGAAAATGTTTCTTGTCCTCAAATGTAAAAATCTGAAAATCTCAGAGTTGTTCACAGAAAAGGAAATTAAGCTCATAGCTCACGCAAAGTCATGATAACTAATTTTTTTTATATTGACACGAGTTGTAGTATCTGAATCTATCAAGCCACCAGAAACATAGGCAATTCATTTGGGTCTGAATTTTATGAGCACTTGGCAACAGATAAATACTTTTTGAAGAGCTTTCCGTGCGAATAGGAAAGATTAACATCCAAGAAAACAGACGTGTGAGTTCTCCACTATCATAAAGAGAGCTGAGGAGACAGACCTAACTGCAGCCATCAGTGGTTTATGTCCCCTATGAGGCATTAGATGTTAGATTGTATCCTCCACACCACTTTGACATTGTCTGTGCTTACGGAAGGCAAGTATAGCAATTTTAAGGATGTAATAGGTACATTACATAATTTAATCACTGAGAGAATTTTTGCCCTGTGCTACACCTTTGCTGTTTTCTAGTTCTCTGATACCTCTCCAAGCTC
Organism: Empidonax traillii; assembly: GCF_003031625.1. Lineage (NCBI taxonomy): Eukaryota > Metazoa > Chordata > Aves > Passeriformes > Tyrannidae > Empidonax > Empidonax traillii. Next base: position 857,918 of record NW_020955664.1, on the reverse strand, counting down.
AGCCAACATTGCCAGAGTGCTTTGCTTCAGAAGTCATTTGACAGGAGAAATGTTTCATCCACATAACCACTGGGTACTGCACGAGAAAATACAGACAAACCTTCTTTACAACTCCTGCCAAAGGCCATAACCACACAGCAAAACAGCTCCGGTGTGAGACCTAATTGCATGTAACAGGTCATATTTTCATCAAGAAGTCTTTCACCTTGGCTGCACACTGTTCTGTGCCACAACCCTGCAGCAGCCTCATGAAGAAGCTGTTTAAAAGTGGGGCTCCAAGTGATGCACGGCACTGGACATACAGCACAGTGTCATGTTGAGGAAAGCCAGGTGGGACTTGTTCTGAGTGGGTGTCCTTTCAACAGAGAAGCATTTGGCTAGTTGTATTACAATGTTAGAAATTAGTTTACTGAGTACCATACAGGCAAAGATGCATACATATTTATCTTTTTTCCCATGAAATTCAGACTTTCATGTTTAATATTTCATGCAGAAAGAGCCCAAAGATCTTGAAGTTGCTATCTAGCACTCAATGTAATTGAAGTGAGCACAGTCTCTGAGTGATGGTTATGGAAGAGATCTGGATGGAGATATTTAAGTGCAATATATTTTGTGGAACTGCTGTAATTTAAGGTATTTTAAGGGGTTTCTTTCTAAATTACCTTTTTATTTTATTCTTTATTGTTTTACACATATATACTTAACATAGAAATTGAATTCCCATTTAAAAAATCATTTAAATAAAATATTTGGATCAAATGAAAACCAGTTGGGGTTTATTTTTTTTCTTCTTTAACACACATAGGCAGCTCCAGAATTTCAGGCATATGTGTTTTGATTTAATTTGGTTTGTACCCTTTAGAATGAAATAACACTCTATTGTCCTGTTCTATTTGCAGACATAACCACCAGAAGGCTGTGATTTTAATCATGTTAGATCAGCAGCATGTGGCTTCTTTAACTGCTTGAAAGATTTGGTATTATGTCCCTATTCTTATTAGTGATGTACTTTAGAAGACTCATAGTCACAACAGTTAAGTGTGGACAATATCTAGTAGGTACCAGTAGTAGTAGGTAATATTGGTGTTTTGCCATGATTAATTTGAATTGTAATAGTCAAAGACAGCTTTAAAATTTCCATTTGGGAAACTATTCTACACCCCCATATCCTCAGCTTTCAGAAAAATCATCCCCATAATCAACCAACATATTGCCTTTCATAAGTATCTTCTATTACTCCCACATGCATTTTCAAAATTATATTTACAACTATACATTTTTTGTTTGTTTGTTTGTTGGTTTTTTTTTGGCTTTGGTATTTCTGGCAAAGCTCATCCTTTTGATGCAAATGAAAGCTAGTAAAAAATTGAAATTCTGTATTCCCTATATTGCTTGGAAAACATACTGCGAATTTTAACCTGACTTGACTTCTTGTCTGTGGCTCAGATATAGCATAGAATATTATTCTGGTTTTCTCTTCCTTTTCTATAGAAACCACGATAGCATGTCTGCTTAAATAAATATGTTTTGTGACAGGTAGGATTATTACCAGCCTAATGAATGACATAATGCATTTCTTCTCTTTCAATCGAGGCTCCTCTTCTTTTACTTTGTGGATTTTTGCTCTGTCCTGCCAGAAGCAATTTTACATCCTAAATCTCTCCTAAAGGTTTATGCTCATCTGTGCTTGCTCAAACTATCTTTTAGACCAAACAACTACCCAATAAGAATGTGTACTTACAGCTATTGATAAAAAAGCTCCTGTATTCAAAAAGGAAGGTGTGACATCCCAAAAATCACTGGGCAGGAGAAAATGTAGTTCATTATTCCATTTGTCTGTAGAGATTTTTATCTCATATTGATAATTTTTAACGTGATAGAGCAGATGTCCATGCAATTTGTTAGTTATTTTAAGAATAAAAATGCAGTTTTCCTGTGTAATTGACATAAGATCTTAATGGTTTATGGTTAGGTAGCTTTATTGGCTCAATTGCTGGGCAGGAGGAGCAGCAAGAGCAGCCTGCAGTTTGCCTGACCCTTTTCTATCAGATTGAAGTATTATTATGAGCTGTACTATATTAAGCTTCATCTGGAAAAAAGCACAATCTGTTCTTTTTAAGCTTCTTAATAGTTTGTAGTACTGATTCATGGGAAGTGGAACTAACAGATTGTTATAGTTAGACTGTAGGTGGGGACACATATGCTTGAGTTTTGAACAAAATTCCAGCTCTGAAGCAGGGATAAGTTTTTTGCGTGGTGATGTAATTGATTTTTCTTTTTTTTTTTTTCTTTTTAAACAGGCTGAGACATATGGGAGTAGCTTTTGAACTGAGTTTAGGGCCAGACATTCAGGTGGACAACATGCAGGATTCAGGCTGGCGTTTTAAAAGAACCCAGCTGCCAGTTGTTGCCATGAGGATATTTACAAAAGCCATCAACTGCTAACAGCTCTGATTACATCACCAACAGACAAACCTTCAAGGGAACAGGAACATCCGCTAAAAAGTTGTGATACCTCCTCCAGCAGAACCAGTTACAGTATAGAGATGTCAATTTCCAAAAGCTGAAAAGGAGATGGAGTTTAGTGGGGGAAGAGGAGCTGAATATAAATTGGCCACACATGAGCTTCAGCTCGTGTTGTTTGCCAAGTCTTTTCTACTGAACTGGAACTAGGCAAGAAAAAGTAAACCTTCTGTTTAATGTTTCTTTAGGATCTTTAAATTTAGAAGTGGGAACCAAAAAGCTGAATGGATAAATTCCCAGTATGTAGGCAATTTTCATTACAGGGGACTTACAGAAGACATTGCTTTGTTTCCAGCTTAGGAGTTCTGAATTAATTTTCACTTGGAAGTGAAACTAAAAAACTGTCAGAGTAGGGATGCATAAGACATCACCATGGTCTATCCACGTGTGCAAATCCTGAAGTCTCTTTATCCTTCTTCTAATGTCATAGATGTGAATGAACAGTGGGAACGGCCCCATCAGTGACAACTTGCTCTTGCTGTGGCAGTTTTGGGAGTACTTCTGTGGGTATGCCACAGTACAAAAAATGTCCATGAGGAGGCCAGCTCCATACAGAAAGCAGGGATATCCTCTTCCACTGTGAGCCTCACATCTCATCGTCAGGGAAATCATATAATGTAACTTGCCAGTTTCCCACCCTCATTCCCTCAATGCTACATGTATGTGTTCATGCATATACAGGTTTTATTTAGGAAGAAAGATAGCCCACAGAAAATTTATCCTAATATGTGGTGAGAAGGAGTTTAACAGAAATATTTTCTTTTTCCATCAAGGAATGTTCGTTATCCTCACAGTATAGCTCAGACTAAATATATGTACCTCATCAAACCTCTTGCACAACAGGAGAATTCACTATGAATAATTTATTAAGTAGAGTTTAATCAGCAAGACAAGAGCACCACTGGTATATTCATATGAGTGTCTTGAAGCAAAACTGCTTTGTGTTTTCATCCAATCTCCCTTGAGGTCATGTCATAAAGCTGTAGTATTCTCAGTTTGAGAGGTCAGTCACTCTCACATTTGGACTACCAGGATGTTTCTCTTCCAAATGTTGAGAACCTAACACTTTGCTAAATACCCTTGGTAGTTTAACATTTTTCCTATGATTTTGGATGGCACATAACTTTCTGTATGGTATCAGAAAATCTCCCTGTTTTCATACTGGATGAAATCATGATGTTTGTGCCAGAGCAGACTTTATTTGTATGGAAAAGAATTAATGTACTTCATGCTCATTAGAAGACCTACAGTTTTTCAGTACTGTAATTATACTTATTCTCAGCTTTATAGCAAGACTCAGGATAAGAGTTTGTATGCTTATAACACTTTCAAACCAAGACTGCAGTATATGGAACATTGAAATTATACAGTTCTATAATTCAATTAGATCTGGCCAGGAATTTTCTATTGAGAGTTTTTTGACAGAAGATGAGGCCTTCAGAATTTCAATCTCTTGGAGATACTCTATGGAACAGTTTTACCTCAAACTTTCACATTCCATGGCAAAGATTGATAGGGTCTCTTTATCCTTTTTGTTCTATGTTAGGAAAAGTGAAACAGAACATTTAGTGTTGATCCAGATTGACCTAAATGCGAATAATTTTTAACAAAGTAGTGCATTGCCTGTCAGCTTAATTTTATTTTATAAGGCCTCAGTGCCTGCTGGGAGTTAAATATGACTGACCCCCATTTTTCCTTCAGACTAACTTTAGAGGCTATAATACATATTTCATGAGACACTACGTTTATGACCTCTGTCTGAACTGCTTCAGCATCTCATGAGAATCACTTGATGCTCATGTATCACAGGAAACAGTTTTCCCTGAGGACATGACACATGGGAAAGCATGTTGCACCTGATATACAACTCCCAGAAAGCACTGCAAAAACTGAGTTTAAAAATCCAATGGCATTTTGTGCAGGCACAATTTACATAGTAATGTGTTTTCTATCAGGCCTAATCACAGCTGGGAGAAAAATGAAAGTCCTAATAGCTAAGGAGATCTGCATTCAGGTTGCCATTCTGGTTGGATACAATTTGGAAATTTAATGGTCTTAGTGTCTCAGTGATTCATTCCTGATGTGAAGGGAAGATAATGGTATTTCCTGTCTCCCATTCTTTGTCTCTTGGCTACTCAGATGGTAAGATCCTCAAACTGAAGACTGTATTTACATTCATGTTCAGCACTGAGCGTAGCAAATCCTCTGAGCTCTAGCACCAGTTATAGGGATGAATCCCTAGATGGGAAAACTGAATGCTTGATGGTTCCAATGTCCAAAGTCAAAAAACCAGATGGCAGTGCAAATCTACGTGCCTGATTCTCAGTGCTCCACATTCATTTTCATTGTCAGTGTTCCTATGTACTTGGAACTAATGCTGGTAAGAGAGAGCATTTTTCTTATAGATTCTTCCATTTGTGGGCTAGTAAACAAGTGAAGGAATCAGAAGTTCCTTTCAACAGCATCACTACACTCACAGTTTCATTAATTAATTTTCCTGATTGTGTTTCTGTGGACTATTACTGAGGGGTTAAGACAATATTTTTGAGAAAGATTTCCTTACTCAAAGGCCTTCTTATTTAAATGAGACATGAGACAGATTTCAACAGCCAGATGGAGAAGCACAAGGAACCAGAAACACAATCCTGGTCATGAGGACTGTCAATGGTATCAGTATACCCACTGTTAAAGCACTGTGACTTTGCTGTAGGCCTGGTACTAAAGAAAGTTTCTGTGGTGATACAGAATAAAGAAAATAAATTTATCTGTCTGTTAACATCTGTTACCAATTTATCCCAGTAAAAGAAGAATAAATTAAAAAAAATATTGTTTCCCATTGATAGACATTTAATTCAAAACAAACAAACAAAAATATCCCTGGAAAAACCACCAAAATCACATTTAGCTTATCTGTGGTCTTGTGAATTCTGTAATGCTAATCCTCAGTTTTGTCACTCTTTCTCTGCAGAAGTTATTCCACAAAATAAGTTGAAGGAATATAACAAACTATGACTAAAGAAAAGTTGTGTTTCAGATTGAATTATGAATAAGCTAATGTTATTATCCTTTTATTTTTTGCTTATATTTAAAACATTACACCTAAAAATTTATTCTCAACATATTTTTTAATTTCCTGAAGTAAACTCCAGAGCACTTGACCACGTTTAGTCAGCTTAAGACAATCAGAAGAGACTGTAATTTATGCATACATTGTTTTACATATGTGGACCAGATCCTCACAGGTAGTGAGGCACTTAGAGCCTTTGGTTTCAGCAGAGATGCAGGCTCTTAAAGAGAATTGAGTTTTCTAGGAAAATTTGTTGGTCTTGTCTTGAAAAACTGAGTAATTAAAATGTTAATGTGATTTTGTTAAGATTGGTAGTGATCACTGTGCAGATATGTAACATATTCTTTAAAGTATCAGATGTTTCTGAAGGAAAAGCTGCTGCAAATTTTAATATATGCATTTCTGTTTATACTTGTATTTAGGAAACTATGGTGAAAGTGGAATGGAAGCTTTCAAAGATAATGCAGCCAAGGAAGGGATCTGCATTGCACATTCCTACAAGATCTATAGCAATGCTGGTGAACAGAGCTTTGACAAGCTGTTGCGAAAGCTTCGGAGTCACCTGCCCAAGGCAAGAGTGGTTGCTTGCTTCTGTGAAGGCATGACTGTGAGAGGTCTCTTAATGGCTATGAGGCGCCTGGGACTCGCTGGAGAATTTTTGCTGCTGGGCAGGTGAGTAATACCCGGCAATTACAGCCAGCCTTTTCAGTGAGTAGGGCAAAAAAAAGAACAGTCCAGTCAAGTATACGTAACGTTTGTACTCCTGGTCTAGCCTATACCTGTGCATATCTAAACGATAGAAAGAGTGTCAACTGGGTCATAGTGGTACACTTTCTATAAAGACATGTATAAATCTCATGACATGCCAACCAAACACAAGTCTGCTTGTCCAATCCAAACAGTTTTGTGTAAGGGAAGGCTGGCACACAAACCTTTGATTTATATCATCCAATTTGTTCACCTCAGTTTAAAATGCATCATGTGCATGTACAACTTGGAGCTATGTCTCATTCGAGTAACCCTGTGTTAAGAATTGCTGATGTGGCCTCTGGGTGGACCTGAAATAGGTCTTCCCAAAACAAAAAGGGAAACCTTTCCTTTCTGAGACAATGTGCTGACATGTGCATGCTGTCCTGAAGGCAATATGTAAGTAATCCTTTCTCTTAGTTCAACGATATCAGTGTTTCCTTTCCTAACCACTAAAAGGAAAAATATGTTCACCTGGCAGGAAAAGACCTTGAGCAAGTAAGCAGAAAAGTAATGATACTGATGTGAACCTGATGAGATCTTTGCACTTACCCCTTATTCAACAAGTGGATCCTAAATGAGGCAGGAAAAATGGTGTATTGAGCACAAAAAGAAGTATACCAGGAGTCAAATAATGTAGTGCGCTGCTTTTCCAGTTCATTATTAGAAGGATGATCTGCTCCTGTCCCAAGCATGAACCCTATAGGAACACATGTAAAATGGTATCTGTGAAACCAGTTGTTCTAGTGAGAGTTTCAGGGGAACTTTCAAGGACTATGTTGGTAGCTGAGACACTGAGTCTCACCAACTGGTAGGACAGCATCTTCTGTTCCCAATCTGACCTGTTGCATACAGATGCCCTTTCCCCTTGGGCAAAGGGGAAAGAAAACAGGCAACAATAGTGTCTTTGGCCTCTGCCCTTCCTCTTTGTCATCAGCCTACATCTTGGCATTTTCAGATGTGAATGTCCTAATTTTTTCCTCTGGTTTATGGCATCTGTCTTCTTTCAAATACAGTTTATCTTTAGGCCTTTCCATGGACTATCTTGGTCCTTTTCTGACACCCAAAGGGACTACAGTCCTCAAGGTGAGGTTCACTTACACATTTTTAGATGTCTACAATTTAGACACTTCATTTTAGCCATCAGGATTATATTTATAGTTAACAGGAAAAAAAAAAAAAAAGACCTTGTTAGGTCCCTTTTTTGTAATGTGGACATTTTCAGTAGAGCAGAGAAATCATGTTAAGGAAAAGGGCTTGTACAAAGACTCTCTTGCTGACTAGCTTTTGTGGAAAAACCTACTTATCAGTTTTTTATAGCAGATTGGAGCATATGTCAGCTCTGTTATCTCTAGCTGAATCTGGTATACCACAAGACTTTTCCTGTCTTCTTTTGTCCTAAATACAAGTTGCCAACTCTCTGCAGCAGCATTCAAATTTAAAAGCACGTGAGCATCATTTTCAAAAAATATGTTGACCCTGAACTCCTTCAGTTTCCAAACCATACTTAATTTTGTATGAAATTTGTTTATGTACAGAAGTGCTAAATTTAGCCTTTGAGATGCTTTTATAAATAAGGACTTCTGGAATTACAGATTGTGAATAAGAATTTATTTTTATTGTTGTTTGGGTTTTTTTTCATAGCTGCAGTGGGAGTTGTCATGAGTAATTATAAGAAAGTTGTTATTCACTTTACAGCTTCCATTCAGTAAACTGAAAAATTATATCCTGTCTTAGAAATCTAAACTGTAATGTCTTCCAAATCAAAACAAAAATCTTTAATTCTACCAAACCATTCGGGGTGTATCCATACCTATGGCAGTGCCATACAATTTAATTGTGAAAAATGTAGTATAGACTTTCAATAGATTTGGTTCCAAATTTAACAAACAAACAAACAAACAAACAAACAAACTCCTGCATTCCCATAAAAAACAACTAACTAACCAGTTTTGCCTCCTGAGGACTTTTGTTTGGTTTTGGGCTTTCCTTAGTCAGTACAGCAGAGTGTTTTATGCATCTGCTGTGAAGCAAGAATCACGTGTAGAGTGTAGGAAGGTGTGAACTGGCTGTGTTCCACAAAAATGTTCATTCTTACAAAGATGTTTTCCTTCCACTATGGGCTAACCTCTAGGCTTTGCAACAGAGGCAAAAGAAAAAAGCAAAAGCAAAAACAGGGAACTTGCAAGAAGGCTTCTTGACGTAAACGGAATGCAAGACAATAATGTCATTGTCCATTGATGGCCTGTAGGGATTTAAAGCTCCATTTTCCAAGACTTTGATGTGCTGTGTGCTCTCTTGGTTTCAGCTGTTTGGCTCTACTGGCTGTGAATATTTTAGTGTTGCTCCTTATTCAACAGTGTAAGGCACTCACTCAGGATGGATGTGACACCAGTACAAATGCAGATCTAAACAGATTATGTTGGGGCCCATTTTGTCCATCATTTATATAGGGGGGAAAGACATTTAGAAAGATTTTGAAAATGGTTCAGAGAGCTCTAAGGGGAAAGAAATACATCTGAAATTAAAGAAGGCTCATGAAACTAATCTCTCTTGTGAAGCTATGCAGGAAAATGAACTAGGATAAGATTTATGCTTTTATTCATTGTCTGATCCTGGAGTTGCTCTGGACTACCCATTCAACTGAGATGTCTATAAAAGGACACTCCAAGAGTAGTGAAAGTGCCTGTCACTGGAAGGTCATGGGCTCATAAGAAAAACCTCCATCTACTAATGAATATTCTTTTTTTACACAACAAATACATTTTGCTTCCCCCTTGTTTTGTTAAGTGAAGAATTATTTTTTCATTTCCAAATGCACAGAAAGAACTAAAGTCCCAAAACCACACAGTAGCTTTATGGTAATCCACAAGAAAACAACACTTCCACTTCCTCTTAGCTTTTTTTTGGTTCCAATTTTGATTCAGATTCACTCCTGATATTTCCAATCTGAAGTCTTTCAAAAATTTTGGGATTTTTGAAAGCTGTGGATTCCTTACAGCACCTGTTTTGTACTGAGATAAACAGAAAATGGAGTGGCCAAGGAGAGTCCACATCAGATAAATTAGGCTATACAGCTCCAAGGGGAGGAAAAAGATACCCTTCAATAAACACTCCTCTTATGACGTACTATACAGTTTCTGAAATTGCATTGCCTGCCTGTGACAGAGATGAAAGATGCCAAGTCATTAGTGATTGCAGCATTCTAGAGCTTTTTGATTCATGGAAAATGTTTTAAATGCTCAGCAAATATTTACCTCATTCACCTTGAGGAATTGGACTTAACCTCAAATAAAAAGGTGAGTGTGCTGACTTTTTAGTGTAAAAAAATGTTATTTTAACTGAACTGTCATACAACTTAACTGAGATATGAACCCTAGGCTTCACCTGTTTGTCCTTATTGCTTCTGTCACCCACAGGTCATATGCCAGAAGATACCCTCACAGATAAAATTCATTAGAGAATAAATAATACATTCATTTACCAGAATAACTTTGGAACAGATTTCAGAAGGAAATAGGAGTATTAATTCTGTAGATATAACCAATTTGGTTTTATGTGATTTTTGGCTGTTCCTCATTTTATGCAATGTTCAGGTCCAATAGCTGACATTTCCTTTCATTTTGTACACTCACTTTCACCCTCCTCCTCTTGACTACTAGTTTCTGATATTTGGAAAAATAACTTTTGTGGTAACTCCCTACAGTGATATATTTTTCTGACACCTTTCATCTGCAATTATTCCAAAAATTCTCTCAGAACAACTAAGTATTTTAATGCTTTCACATGATTTTTCATAATAAAGTAAAAACTATTAGCCGTAACTGAAATTATGAGTAATGACTATAACTGTCCTAAATAAAATCGGTTCAGAGAACACTACTTTAGTACTTGATAATTTTATTCTTTCTTTTTGCTTGGTGGCATTATTTTATCTTACATCAACTAACACTTTTGGGATGGGACTAAGGTATGGCGTTGGACACAGCAGTTGGGGATTGTTACTAAGTGGCAGCTGGGACATACATACTCTGATTTGGGGTAGAAGAATGTTAAGAAAAATGGATATGGGCATTGCATACCTTTTACCTTTAGACAAGAGAACTTTCCCTGGATTTATTTATTATTATGATATAGTTATTGTACAAAACTTAAGAGCAAAAGACAGAAATTTTGCAAAGAACTTATGATTCCAAGCGCAAGACAGTGAGACTTTTCCTACCTAAAAGGAAGAAGAGAAGGGAAAGGACAAGGGCTTTGGAATTGTCAGGCATTGGAACAGGCTGCTCAGGGAAGTGCTCCCTGGGAGTGTTTCTGGGTTAACAGTTGGACTTAATGATCAACCTCAGTGATTCTATGATTCTAAAGGGAAAATATAGGTTTAAAGAGATAAAAATGGCTTGCTCAATGTCTCCAGCTTCCCAATGACATTCCAATGGCAAAGAAATTACTGGGACACCTATCTGCTTCAGACGTTCATATATGCATATAGTGTGTTGGATTTACTATGATATTAACTGCCACATGTGATTAAAAAAATGTTAATTAAGGTTATCTGGACTTTCCTTTGTATTAAATGACAAAGTTATACACTATGGATAAAAAAAAATCTATGAGATGTGGAAATGTTTCCTTAGGGTCTAGTCATGATTCAGATTTTCAGCTGCCCAGATGAAGAAACATGGTCAAAATGTATCAGTCTGATTCAATCTCCACATGGGTCTTAGATACTTAGCTCAGTCAAGGATTTACAAAAATAATATTAAATTTGGTCTCAGTTACAATATCTGTAGCAAAGAGATGGGAAATCTAGAGCTACAGGGCACCCCACGGAGTTTCCATCTTCTTTTAAGTATGATCATGTCTTGATAATTACATGCTTTAAGATCCTTGCAAAGATGAAGAACCACATCCTGCCTTTTCAGAATTCACTGTGTTCCATGATACATGAAAGTCTGTGCCTCAGGATGCCTTGGGCTATGCCCCTGAAGCTATGCCATGGCCACAGAGTATGTCCAGATGAAGGTGATAAAGGGAGGACACCACTTCTAGCAGTGTGATGATCACAGGCAATTCAAGCGAAGCTCTGCAAGACAGCAGAAGAACCAGTGAAGAAGTGCCCGTTCTTCTCAGAACAGCACAGATATTCTCTATCACCGATCACCTCTTGTAATAAAATATCTGCTTAGCTCCTGAGGAGATGGATTTGAGGAAATTGGTATTGATTTGGAGTCCAAGAGATGGGTCAGCAAATGAGCCAAGTAGAAGGTGAGTATTAGAGATGAGGATAAGGAGGGAGAATAGGAAGTGGAGGACCATTAGTTCCAGGAAGTCCCCAAAGTAATTTGGCTGATAGGAAACTCAGCAATATACCTGAAGAAAATCTGGTTAGAAACCAAAAATGGCAACTACTGCTAAAGGAAAATTAAAGCAAGATAGATGATCTAAGGAAAATGAGTTCTTTTCAATAATTTAAAAAGACATCTTTTGTGAGATTTGTAAAAGTGCCTGATGGATGAAGAAAAATCTCACTGGAGAGTATATAGTGGTTTCCCTCCTGAAAGTATGTTATGTGGTGTGGGTTAGCGTGCCTTTTTCTGCGTTAGTAAAAGTCCAGCTGGTGAAGTTCTTGTAACACAAATTAGGATACGAAGTTTTGCAGACCTGAAATATGCTCTAAACTCATTTTTGCTTAGTTTTGCTGCTTCAAGGAAAAATTAATCAGACAAAACTCTTCTATCTAGAATATATCTACTTGTATAACTTTTGACAAATCTGTGGAAGAAAAATGTAATATAAATGTGCAGACCTCTTCTCCAGGGACAAAACCAGCATGTGAAAAAGTACTTTCAGAGTACAGTTGTGCAACCTTAGGCTGTATGAGTAGTCTGATCCTTTTTTTTCAACCACAGAAGGTAGGAGTCTCATACACCCTCACCTGAAAACTGTTCCTCTAAGATAATTGTCTGCTGCCCACTCATTTATTTATCTCATTTCTCTTGTTCTGACACCAATGTGTAGCTCAAGAAAGCAGCTAACATATTAAACCTAGCAATTACATGCACTGTAATTAGCAGCATTAAGCCAGAATCTTCATCGCTACCCCAAAAGACCAACAACTTAGCATTTAAACAAAGGTTTGCTTTTCTAGAGCTGTAAAAGAGATGAGGGAAGTGAAAAGCTGTCTTTACCTCTAAGGATGCTGTTTGGATATAGGAGGAAAGTAGACTAGAGGATAAAGAATAACTTGATTTTGAACAGGAGCTTCATGGTTGCCATTTGTGGCAGCCTCATGGCTCAGAGACCCTCAAGGTGAGCAATAGCAACCCCCAGTCCCCATCCATCCTGCTGCAGATGGAAGCAGTGGAGTGATTGGTCAAGGTTGTTTGTGTAATAACTGAAGGGAGCACAATTTTCTTTCTGTGGTTCAGACCCCACAAGCTGTGTTTGAGGATCTTAGGGAGAGACAAATGATGCAAACACATACACTGAAAGCAAATCAATCAACTTGATTTTTTTTAATCTTCTTTTCTGTCTTTAAAATCATTTTACTTTTTTTCTTTTTTGCTATCTATCTGACCCGTTTCTCATAAATATTTCACCTTGCAGTCCAGTTTAACAGCCACTAATATGGATGAGGTAGTGGGGAATGGAGTAAACTATAAGCCTATTTGGAAGAATATCTTTTGCCCTTTCAGGAATTCTGTGTCTTCCTTGGTGGTGTGTGGGTGTAACATGGTATCAAGCAAACAACTAATTTCTGAGTGTGCATGCTGGCAAGTAAGCACACCTTCTATTTATGTCAGTAAGAGATACATATGTCTCTGAAAGGACGTTCAGGTCCTATGCATCCGAAAACATAAATTAGAAAATACTCCAAACTTCTCATGACACGTCAAATCATTAGTGTGTTCAATTAAATGATTTTCTTCTTGAAGGATCTGGTCTTTCTCATTTGTGACTGACATTAACAGCCAAGGGGAGGTAACTTTGTTAGTCGATACGCTTAAGTTGCTCCTCAGCACTGAAGAAAGAAGAAATGGCTTGAAACTCAGCATGTCCTTCAAGCCTTTTACTTCTGCACTGAAGGTTCACCTCTACCTAATTTATGCTTGATCCATCTTCAGGGGGATCTGCTCAAAAATCTTTCAAAGATAAAAATTACTCAGCCTCTTCAGGCAACTGCTTTCTGTGCTTAACTACTCCCCATACTGTTCCTAATGTAAAACCCACAGGTTGTTTTAAGCCTGTTACTTTTTATCCTATAAACAGGAACCAAAACAGTTTTTAAAACTGCCTAAGACCATTACTTATATATTTGAAGACTAGACTTTACCTTTATTCTGCTTTGACAACTTTCAGTACGAACAGAAAACCTGTTCTACACTTTGGAATAACATGAAATCTCTATTCTCTCAGTGGAAATGAGACACGGGGACAAGCACAGAAAAGAGGTGGCAAACAATCCCAAGGCATTATATGATTTATTTTCATTACAAAATTAAAAAGTCATGAGTTGACCTATATAGTTGAAAAAAAAGACAGTGAGGCAATCTCAAAAATAACTCCATATTACCAAAAGACCTGTACTTGCAGTTCTGCTTGAAATGAAGTCAGTGGCATGGCCAGGAAATTGTGTACATTTGTGGGTGCATCTCTGTTTTTGCACAAGAGATATATGCTCCTGATTTAACATTTGACTTAAAAGCTCTATCCAACAGCTTATTAAAATTCAGAACGGGAAAAGTCTATAGGTGGCTTTCTTAAAACTGTTCTTTTCAAATATGTCTTCTGAGAATTATAGGGCATGATCACAGAGATTTCTGATATGAGTCTATTTTGAGGATGAAAGAGACTCTTCCAATTCTAAGAACAGAAATTAAAAATGCTCTTGGAACAATGAAAACATGTTCTATTCAAGTTAGAGAAAAGATTAGATGCTTTCTTCTTAAAAACAAGAATTCAAGAGGTAGAAATAAGTTAAAATTACAATTCTCTGTAGGCTACATGGTAAAATGTAACTATTTAAAACATTAATACTAAGATTTAAAATGTGATGCAGTATACATTGCTAGAAAAAATTAAAGGCAGTTGGAACAGGATGAAAGCATTACCCTTGACACTTTCTGATCATTAGGAAAGCTACAGAATTGCAATTAATAAAGTTAACTGAAAAAAAAAAAACAAGCCTAAAATGATCTTCATTAAATGCTTGGTGTATATTTGTTGAAAAATACCCGAGCCTATTTCTGCTCCTTTAAAATTAACTCTGTGACAAATAGAGGTTTGCTGGAAGGTACTGCTTAACAGTTAAGATCTGCTTCCTTTCTATTATATTTATTAGTGTGTGGGCATGATATCTTTCATGACTTCATTTTTCCTCTTTTTTTTTTTTTTTTCTCATCCAGAAGTCTACATCTAGGAATAGTGACTCACTGCACACACACAAACCACACAGACATGTCTGTATACAGAGAAGATATTTATGAAAGGGGAAGACTCAGGGGTTTGCAGCTCTGTGTAACCACCTCCTGACAAAGAGCTGCTGTTCTAGATCATGTGGTCAAGGAACAGTCTCTTCTCCCAGCAAATATGTTCACATCTCAGTTTGTTAGTTACAGAGGTCCTTTGTGTAGATAAACAATAGAAAAATTTGTGGCAGATAAAGGGAAAGTAATACTGGACAGTAACTGTTCAATTGTCCGAGCTTTAAAATTTATGTCATGTGTTCCATTTTTCAATTGGAGAAAGACAGTGGGAATCTGAAAGGCAGAGAGATTCTTTCTCTGGCTTCTCATTTGAGATGATTTAGTCTTGCTTAAAAAACCCCCAAGGTCTGAATATGAAGATATTACCCGTGCAGCAGAGATTTATACAAAGGAACCCATCTCACTAACACTGGTGAGTGATTATGGAAGAATACTCTTTGGAGTAATGAAAACTTCTGATTTGTAAACTTGTGGTTTAATTCATTTTTTCTATCCCTCTATTAAAATGACAACGTAGCACACAGAGCAGCACACCTCCCCCTCGCCGTGGCTGAATTAATAGTTTCTAGCGAAGCCATTGTCTCTCCAGAGGTTAAGACTGAAGGCAACTAATAATGTGAGTGAAATACCAAAACTCAGTAAACCTCATTTTGGCAGAATTTAGTCCACTACTGCCTTGAAAAGACATTATAAATCTTGGCAAGAATATACTGTTTTCAGGAAAAGCAGATAAAAAAGCCATGTACTATTTCAAGGAATGAAGCCCAAGCTGAATGCTGTTGATCATTTTCATATTAGAAACATGTAATTACATAATTGATTAAATGAACAGTATTTTGATTAGGAAGTTAAATATAATAAAATAAAATCTATATTTACTAAGGGGGTCATACCTTTCAACCTTTATTCATGTTGATTAGTAACAATGAGGGAAATTGAGACTAGCTTAATCATAATGAGTAATTTCTATCCTAGGAAAATGTATAGTTATAAAACTTGGTGATTTAATACACCTTAACTGATATAATGTTAAGCATTCTATGTCTCAAAGTGTTGATATGCACAAATCAATATTAATCTTGGATTCTGACTCTTTTTAAATATGACTGGCTCAGATGATTTTTAATATAGTTCTATCAATGCATACCAGAAGGAAAATTGTTCCTTGTATCCTAGAAGCTAAAACAAAGTAAGTTAAGTTCAAATCATTTTCCAAACTCTTCATGTGTTCAAAGGTTTCAGGCTTTGGCTAAATCAGTTCCCTTCTCATAGCCAAATATGCATCTCCTGGAGGCTCTCTGAGTAACAAAAATGACATGTAAATCACATGTAATCTGATTTTATCTGAGCATTTCTGACATCATGAAAATTACTATAAGTTACTGTCAAGTTAGCAACATCTTGAGAAGGATGACTGTCACAAAATACAGAGGTTGGTGTTAGGTCTACACTTCAGAGAATTTGGGGCATTCTAAGCAGATATATTATAAAAAAAATGTATTATTTAGTGCTTGCTCTGAGCCCAAATATTTATACAAACAGCTAGAAAGTCCTACATAGAAGGAAACCATCCAGAAACCAAAACTCCAAGTGCAGGTTGTTCATCTGGTTTTGTTGATGGCTAATTTCTTGAAATCACCTTCAGAGAAGGACAGTAGTAAACACACAATGTTTTTGTATCTTTAAAAACAAAAATCAAAGAACTACTACTGAAGCTGTCATCTCTTAGCTGTAACTTTTGAGAACGTTTAAATGTATTTTTTTTTACTATAAGGTATATAACTTCTATTAATTAGCAATAAGAAAATAGAGAGCTTCGTTAGTTATGCAGCAATTACTCTGTCAGAAATCTAATTACTTCTTGCTGCTCCATAAGTCCTTGTCATGGGGAATCTCCCAGTACAAGGGTAGGATAAAGGTAATTAGTTTTTTCTAATCATATCCCCCATTATTTTACACTACATTGAACTTAATATGCCAGTTTCACCTACTGGCACCCAGAAGCTCCGTGGTAGTTTGTAATTTCATTCTAGCTGTGCTCTTTTAGCCAGAGGAGTAAATAATTCAGTCAAAAAAGCATTAATGCCTGCCTCCCTCCCAGCTGAAGACCATAGGGCCAAAGGAATATCCTGGGAACAATATGAATAACAAATAACCCAGGTACCACAGAGCCTGCATTTCATTCAACTACAATAATTAAGTTGAGAGGTGAAGAAATTCCCACCCACAGGAATGCAGTCAAGGTGTTTCTAACTGACCAGTTGAAAATACACATCTTCCTTCTGAGCATTCCTGTGGAAGGGTCAGGGAATAGATCCTAGGCAAGGAAACAGTTGTTTTTTCTGAGGCTTTCTTATGGTAAGAGGTAACTTAGATTTCTCTAAGAGTGATGCCCATCCTGAGCTCAGGTTATATCTCCGATTCTCTGAGATGGGTGTTGTCTGAACCTTGAGTCATACATGTCTGCGAAAAGGAACTAATTACTCTTCAAAATAAGCAGCATCACTTTTATATCATAATTTAATTCTTAATTTGAATAGATTTTTATCTGACCATTTTATAGCACTCACAGAGAAGTACGAGATTCATCTTAAACTAAGACCACTGTTAGATTCGTCTGAGCTCACTGAAATAGTCAGTGGTGAAGTGTAGGCAGTGTACATAGGGTGATTAAGACCTAGATAAGGTAAACTGTCCTCTGCTGGGGATTTGGGGTGAATATATCTAAACATCCATTGTGTGCTGAGGATCAGGGGAGATAAACCTCGACCAGTGAATATGTATCCCTCTCTCAGATGGCATATTGGCTTCTCAGGAAAACAGAGACCTCATTGTTTTTCAGGTGGCTTGGACAGATGTGAAGTGCTTCCTTGGGTACATGCTTAAAAGAGGGGGAGGTCTTCAGTGGGAATCTACTCAAAGGCAGGAATTTCTGTTCAGGAAATGGAATTCTTCAACTTGATTTTTTTCTAGAAATGAAATACTAAATGCACGTTCCTTCATACTGCTCTACCTTTGGTCTGTGCTCAGAGGCAGGTTCTGAAATCTTCTGCTGCCTTTTACCTTAAAAAGGAGCTGTGAGTTAGATGTGCCAAGGGACGACTGAGCCTGCTAAACATAAACTGAATATTTCCCCACTGACTCTGAAGAATTAAGTATCTGACAATCCTTTCAGATTTGGGAATTCCCAGCCAGGACTGCCCTGGAGGGTACAAATTTCAAAAGCTTTAAACAGTTACTTGTGAGAAATATCAAGGAAGAAGTTTGATTTCTGGCTTTGATTTCGGCCCCAGGGATTCTGTCTGGGGATGTTACATCCTGATATTTCTAATGGTTTAGGTAGTTGGGAGCTGCTGGATACAGAGTAAAGTGAATCTGAATGCATAGATACACTACAAAATAGTTTATAAGACTGCTCTCTCTTTCATGTATGTAGCAGCTTTAGTGGTGACACTCTAACACAAGGCCCTTAAGAAAGAATCCAGTGTCTCCTTCAATGATACTAAAACTTTATATACTTATAGCAACCTAGTATTTACTATGAGAAGGTGGCAAGTGACTTTTGAGATTAGTCCTGAACTCTTGCAGATTGTATTCAAGCATATTCTTTTGAGCTGCTGTCTTTTAGAAATGAATTTTATAAAAAATTATTAAGGTTGTACATGGTTGTTTTGGTTTTATACTCTGTATCAGTGGTCAAGAACCAGAAACTTCCTCTGCAGGGTTCAAAATAAATCATCATAAACAATTATTATTTAAATAAATTTACTGGTCAATATTCATTAATGATATCAGTACATACACTTTATTGAAACTTTATTACAACAATTTTTCTTTAAAAGATTCACTTCAGAAAAAATGCAATTTTTTTTTATAAAAAAGAACTTGAGGAAAAATCTTCGGCTCTAATAATCCATATTCTTTCAAAGTACTGAAAACCAAAGCCTCCAAAAAAAAAAAAAAATCTTTCTGA